>NC_091165.1:41022711-41127711 GCF_040958095.1 Procambarus clarkii | reverse complement strand
GTCCTTACAGGCACCACGTGTCCTGCCAAGTCCTGCCAAGTCCTGCCAAGTCCTGTCAAGTCCACTCTCACCTTGGGGTTTCCCTTCACCTTGGTAGGACGCTGAAGGCGTAAGTATATTAGGGTAAGGAACGCTGAATGGCGCATTTTAAGGTAAGGTAACAGGTAAGGCACAGAGATAATATAATATGTAAATAGAAAAGTTTCCAAGGTAAAAAAATAGGAAAAGTATCAAGGTAAATTAATAGGTAAGGTAGGAAGGTAAATAAATTATAGGTAAGATACCAAGGTAAGGTGCGAAAATAAAGAGTGAAATTGTACAATTTCTGAAAAATGTATGATAGTGGTAGATATATGTTAGTGGTAGATATATGTTAGTGGTAGATGTATGGCACTGGTAGATGTATGGCACTGGTAGATGTATAGCACTGGTAGATGTATGGCACTGGTAGATGTATGGCACGGGTAGATGTATGGCACTGGTAGATACATGGCACTGGTAGATGTATGGCACTGGTAGATGTATGGCACTGGTAGATGTATGGCACTGGTGGATGCATGGCACTGGTAGATGTATGGCACTGGTAGATGTATGGCACTGGTTGATGTATGGCACTAGTAGATGTATGGCACATGTAGTTGTAAGGCACTGGTAGATGTATGGCACTGGTAGATGTATGGCACTGGTAGATGTATGGCACTAGTAGATGTATGGCACATGTAGTTGTAAGGCACTGGTAGATGTATGGCACTAGTAGATGTATGGCACATGTAGTTGTAAGGCACTGGTAGTTGTAAGGCACTGGTAGATGTATGGCACTGGTAGATGTATGGCACTGGTAGATGTATGGCACTGGTAGATGTATGGCACTGGTAGATGTATGGCACTGGTAGATGTATGGCACTGGTAGATGTATGGCACTGGTAGATGTATGGCACTGGTAGATGTATGGCACTGGTAGATGTATGGCACTGGTAGATGTATGGCACTGGTAGATGTATGGCACTGGTAGATATATATTGTATTACAATATTCGTCTTGCCCCTGAATGATTGCATTAGTAAGAACTATCATAACATTTCTACTAATAAATAAAAAACCTAAATAATAATAATAATAATAATAATAATAATAATAATAATAATAATAATAATAATAATAAAAATGGCTGAAGGAATCTCATTAACGTGATGTATCAAAGTGAAAATAAATAGGAGCCATGTGGAAGGTTCGAACCTGTGCCCTGGGAACTCCCAAGCACACGACCTACACCACTACACCACGACCTGTGGTGTTGTTGGAGGCCACGACCTGCTGCATTGTTGGAGGCCACGACCTGCTGTATTGTTGGTGGCCACGACCTGTTGTATTGTTGGAGGCCACGACCTGCTGTATTGTTGGTGGCCACGACCTGTTGTATTGTTGGAGGCCACGACCTGTTGTATTGTTGGAGGCCACGACCTGTTGTATTGTTGGAGGCCACGACCTGTTGTATTGTTGGAGGCCACGACCTGCTGCACTGTTGGTGGCCACGACCTGCTGCACTGTTGGAGGCCACGACCTGCTGCACTGTTGGAGGCCACGACCTGCTGCACTGTTGGAGGCCACGACCTGCTGCACTGTTGGTGGCCACGACCTGCTGCACTGTTGGAGGCCACGACCTGCTGCACTGTTGGAGGCCACGACCTGCTGCACTGTTGGTGGCCACGACCTGCTGCACTGTTGGAGGCCACGACCTGCTGCACTGTTGGAGGCCACGACCTGCTGCACTGTTGGAGGCCACGACCTGCTGCACTGTTGGAGGCCACGACCTGCTGCACTGTTGGTGGCCACGACCTGCTGCACTGTTGGAGGCCACGACCTGCTGCACTGTTGGAGGCCACGACCTGCTGCACTGTTGGAGGCCACGACCTGCTGCACTGTTGGTGGCCACGACCTGCTGCACTGTTGGTGGCCACGACCTGCTGCACTGTTGGAGGCCACGACCTGCTGCACTGTTGGTGGCCACGACCTGCTGCACTGTTGGAGGCCACGACCTGCTGCACTGTTGGAGGCCACGACCTGCTGCACTGTTGGAGGCCACGACCTGCTGCACTGTTGGAGGCCACGACCTGCTGCACTGTTGGAGGCCACGACCTGCTACATTGTTGGAGGCTACGACCTGCTACATTGTTGGAGGCCACGACCTGCTACATTGTTGGAGGCCACGACCTGCTACATTGTTGGAGGCCACGACCTGCTACATTGTTGGAGGCCACGACCTGTTGTATTATGCAGTACTCGGAACATGCCACATTCCCATACAACATGTCCTTATAGGGGCAGTGAAGATCAAGGAACGGAACAACATGTATGAAAATTTTGTAAATAAAACTTCGGTTTATGACCATTGAAGTGCATCAAGTAGCCAACCCTCCTGTTGGACTCTCCCTTAACCACTTTTGTACCAACAACTGTACCAATACAACCTGAGGACAGCACTTGGACTGGACGGTAGAGCGACGACCACACATCATTGCAGGTCGGCGTTCAATCCCCGACCGTCCAAGTGGTTGGGCACCATTCCTTTCCCCTCGTCCAATCCCAAATCCTTATCCTGACCCCTTCCCAGGGCTATATAGTCGTAATGGCTTGGCGCGTTCCCCTGATAATTCCCTTCCCCCTCGTAGAATAGTGACTTCTGTCGTGACTCACAATCAGGGATCCCGGGTTTGATTCCCAGGAGCGACAGAATTGGCTGGGCACGTTTCTTTTCACCCAATGCCTCTGTTCACCCTTGTAGTAACTAGGTACCCGGGAGTTAGTCAACAGTTGTAGGGTTACATCCTCAGGGAGGGGGGGGGGCAGTAGGTCCACCTAGGGTGACCCCAATACAAGGACGACCCACGTAAGTAACTTGCTCGTACTTAAGACACTTACCAACTCACTTACACACACAAAAGTTACATTCATTCCACTTAACTCAAGTCATGAAGCTTGGGTATAGAATGTGTCTATGCTGACATTACAAGAAATGCTTAGCCAGAAGCCTCGTTCAGCTGCCAGTTGATGACAAGCTCGTTAGCAACACTAATTGCCGGTTGGTAGTTAGGGTCTGACCCGCCGACAACCCCAGACGCTGCAGACCAGAACCTTTGTCTCGCGTGGATAAGATTACGCGTCCACCGCGAAGGCCACTGCGCCTCTGGCCTCCTGTTGTGAATTGCCCTCTACGACGCACCGGAGATTACGGCAGAGGAGCTACGAGCCCATGTACTCGTAACTAGGCCGTCGATCTCTCTCTCTCTCTCTCTCTCTCTCTCTCTCTCTCTCTCTCTCTCTCTCTCTCTCTCTCTCTCTCTCTCTCTCTCTCTCTCTCCCTCTCTCTCTCTCTCTCTCTCTCTCTCTCTCTCTCTCTTTCTCTGCGGGTCTGAACATCTATAGAAAATATGTATTATTAGGGTCCCGGTAGAACAGTCGAATTCGTTCTCGACACGCAAGTGAAAATTCGGGGTTCGAATCCCGGACGGGAGAGAAATGGTTAGGCACATTTCCTATCACCTAATGCGGCTGTTCACCTAGCACTAAGTAGGTACTCAGGAGGTAGTCAGCTTGTTGTGGGTGACATCCTGGGCGGGGTCAGTAATTAGACCTTGGTGGGGGGGGGGACGGTGATATAAGCCTAACGGGTATGAAAACACTCTGGCTTCCTGTCCCCAGGACACAATGAATGATAATCAGTGACTTGCATTGCCTTAACGTAACCCTTGTCTGGTGGGGAGTGTGGCACTAGACCTCTCTCCCTTCATCTCTCCCTTTCTCCCTCTCACCTCCTCTTCCCTTTCTCTCTCTCTCCCCTTCCCCCTGTTCCCTTCTCTTCCTTCCTTTTCCATCCTCTTCCCCCAGTCCTCCTTGTCTCTATCTTCCCTATCTTTCCTCCCTATTTCTGCCCACCTCCCATCTGCATCACTTCATCCTTCTCATCTCCTACGTTTCCCTCCCCTCCGCCCTTCCCCTCCCCCCCCCCCCGCCCCCCTCCAGCTCCGAACAGAGTGATATTTTTCTTATATAGAAGAAGTCCCCCCCCCGGCTGCGCCTCCCCCCACCCTCTCAACATTCTCTCATAAACTAAGTTATTAAGAAACACTGAAAACACTGCCTAGGTCTCTCAGAAAATATTTGACGAAAACAAAGAACGCGAAGTTAATCACAACATATTTCTCACTTCATGAAAATGGTCCGAGGGTCTTTAATAATTGCTAATATTTCTTAAAGTATTAAACTTAGTCTTACCCCCGACCAGCCTATGTCCGTTCCGTACCACAGACCGTTCTCCCTGTAAATTTGGGTGAGACTGGCCGCAAGCGTCTGGCCTCAAACTTTGGACAGAGGTTCTCTCTTATAACAAGGACTGGGGATGGTTGGTGGACGCCGCAGCTGCACCAGCAAGGACTGGGGATGGTTGGTGGACGGCCGCAGCTGCACCAGCAAAGACTGAGGATGGTTGGTGGACGCCGCAGCTGCCCCAGCAAGGACTGGGGATGGTTGGTGGACGCCGCAGCTGCACCAGCAAGGACTGGGGATGGTTGGTGGACGGCCGCAGCTGCACCAGCAAGGACTGAGGATGTCTGGTGGACGGCCGCAGCTGCACCAGCAAGGACTGGGGATGGTTGGTGGACGGCCGCAGCTGCACCAGCAAGGACTGAGGATGTCTGGTGGACGGCCGCAGCTGCACCAGCAAGGACTGGGGATGGTTGGTGGACGCCGCAGCTGCCCCAGCAAGGGCTGGGGATGGTTGGTGGACGCCGCAGCTGCCCCAGCAAGAACTGAGGATGGTTGGTGGACGCCGCAGCTGCACCAGCAAGGACTGGGGATGGTTGGTGGACGCCGCAGCTGCACCAGCAAGGACTGGGGATGGTTGGTGGACGGCCGCAGCTGCACCAGCAAGGACTGAGGATGTCTGGTGGACGGCCGCAGCTGCACCAGCAAGGACTGGGGATGGTTGGTGGACGCCGCAGCTGCACCAGCAAGGACTGGGGATGGTTGGTGGACGCCGCAGCTGCACCAGCAAGGACTGAGGATGGTTGGTGGACGCCGCAGCTGCCCCAGCAAGGACTGGGGATGGTTGGTGGACGCCGCAGCTGCACCAGCAAGAACTGAGGATGGTTGGTGGACGCCGCAGCTGCCCCAGCAAGGACTGAGGATGGGATTTGTTAAGAGTCTTCCTCAAGTCAACAATTTAAGGCGACCTAAATTAAATTCAAGTTTGAGTGGAGAATCTCCTGAAGAGATGATTATAAATCAATCTACTGCATTTTTTTTCCATTGCATTCTATTGCAGGTAGACGTAAATAGTACTATTCCACCAAGCTCTCCTCACTGATGCAAGACTCATTAACCAGACCACACACTAGAAATTGAAGGGACGACGACGTTTCGGTCCGTCCTGGACCATTCTCAAGTCGATTGTGACTTGAGAAACAATCGACTTGAGAATGGTCCAGGACGGACCGAAACGTCGTCGTCCCTTCAATTTCTAGTGTGTGGTCTGGTCAACATACTTCAGCCACGTTATTGTGACTCATCGCCTGCAGAAGACTCATTACTCTTAACTCATCTTGCAGAGGAAGACAATCTAAAACACTCAGATGGAATAATTAAAACTTATTTACAAAAGATGAAGGAAGCCGGATTCTTCACTCGAGGAATGTCCTCCATTAAGCCCCGGATCTCATATCACGGGAGCTCTATGGCACTATTTGTAAAGAAAAAGTTATATATAAAAATCCGCCAGGAACTTAGATGGTTTTGGAAGGTCTTGAAAGCGGGGAACCTCATTACTTGAGAGTTTGTAACAAGATAGTTTGAAAGATTCTCGTTAAATATTTACCTAGTGGGAAGATAAATTAATCATTGGAAAATGATCCTTATTAATGTCTTCCATAGCGCTTACGTCACGCTACTTTAATACTCTTTGTCATCCTCGAGCTAATTGTGCTAAACATTACATTTCCATAAACATCTTAGTTGATAAATATCTCCTCAAGACACTGAGTGAGTATTATATATACATATAATTTTTTTATTCTTATTCATATATGATGTATATGTATATGAGTGGCGCTGCCCAATAAACTCGCCCCTAGGGGCAAAATTTAAAAATTAAAAAAAAATTATATATTAAAATATTTTTGGGGTTTGTGCTACAAGAGGACGTGGAGGCTCGTCAAAGCTGCAATAGAAGTGTAACTACTGAAACTACTTGCTATTTGAATGACGTTCCCAGAGACGTGAGTGACGTTCTCTGCTGTAATAATATCTACTTACTTTTAACATCTACTGTTCCTTTTTTGAAAGGAACTTTTAATAATCTTAAAAGTTCCTTTCAAAACTAGCCCGTAGAGTCGTTCTCCGCCAGAGGGTCGCCTGCCCCAGGTCTCTGGAGACCTCGGGGTCTCTGGAGACCTCGGGGGGTCTCTGGAGACCTCGGGGGTCTCTGGAGACCTCGGGGGTCTCTGGAGACCTCGGAGGTCTCTGGAGACCTCGGGGGGTCTCTGGAGACCTCGGGGGGTCTCTGGAGACCTCGGGGGGTCTCTGGAGACCTCGGGGGGTCTCTGGAGACCTCGGGGGGTCTCTGGAGACCTCGGGGGTCTCTGGAGACCTCGGGGGGTCTCTGGAGACCTCGGGGGTCTCTGGAGACCTCGGGGGGTCTCTAGAGACCTCGGGGGTCTCTGGAGACCTCGGGGGGTCTCTGGAGACCTCGGGGGTCTCTGGAGTCCTCGGGGGTCTCTGGGGACCTCGGGGGTCACTACAGGTCAGGAACGACAGTCAGAGACACAGTCATTAACCTCCAACTGCCCCCCAATCAGGGCCATAAGCTGGCCACTCAGAATGCAAGGCGTCTGAAAATGGCTCACAAGACAACCAATCCCAGGGTCTGATTCACGACTCCATACCAACAGGGACAGGAAGCCTGCTGATGGTCAAGGTCGTCCAAGCTGCAGCCGGCTCAAAACTCGCATTCGTAATGACCTTTACTGTACACCTTAATGCTCTTCCCACATATGTCTTCATGAAGTGATGCTCTGTTGGATAAAAGTTAAATAGTGTTTTCACAGCACGTTCATAAACATGAATAAAGATAGCCCGTCCTCATAGAGGCAGCCCGTCCTCATAGTGGCAGCCCGTCCTCATAGTGGCAGCCCGTCCTCATATCCTCATAGAGGCAGCCCGTCCTCATAGTGGCAGCCCGTCCTCATAGAGGCAGCCCGTCCTCATAGAGGCAGCCCGTCCTCATAGTGGCAGCCCGTCCTCATAGAGGCAGCCCGTCCTCATAGAGGCAGCCCGTCCTCATAGAGGCAGCCCGTCCTCATAGAGGCAGCCCGTCCTCATAGAGGCAGCCCGTCCTCATAGAGGCAGCCCGTCCTCATAGAGGCAGCCCGTCCTCATATCCTCATAAAGCCAGCCCGTCCTCATAAAGCCAGCCTGTCCTCATAAAGCCAGCGGATTTGGAAAGGTTTAGATGAATGTATTTTGGTCGAGTTGATGAAGTATTTTTCCATGGTTTACGTGGAGAGGTTGTGAGGGGCGTGAGTTGTGAGGGGTGTGAGTTGTGAGGACCAGTTGTTGTGGAGGCGGTTGTGTGCCAGGAGGCCCGGGGCTCCGGGTGCCAGCCGGCACAATACCTGCTCTCATCACACACAAAAGGCAATCCACACACTCAGACACGGCTGCACCACAACACTTGTCTCTCAGCTCACTACAACACCTGTCTGTCTCAGCTCACCACCACACCTGTGTCTCTCTCAGCTCACCACAATAACACCTGTGTCTCTCAGCTCACCACCACAACACCTGTGTCTCAGCTCACTACAACAACACATGTCTCTCTCTCAGCTCACCAACACAACACCTGTCTCTCTCAGCTCACTACAACAACACCTGTCTCTCTCTCAGCTCACTACAACAACACCTGTCTCTCTCTCAGCTCACTACAACAACACCTGTCTCTCTCTCAGCTCACCACCAAAACACCTGTCTCTCTCTCAGCTCACCAACACAACACCTGTGTCTCTCTCAGCTCACCAACACAACACCCGTGTCTCTCTCAGCTCACCACCACAACACCCGTGTCTCTCTCAGCTCACCACCACAACACCCGTGTCTCTCTCAGCTCACTACAACAACACCTGTGTCTCTCTCAGCTCACCACCACAACACCCGTGTCTCTCTCAGCTCACCACCACAACACCTGTGTCTCTCTCAGCTCACCACCACAACACCCGTGTCTCTCTCAGCTCACCACCACAACACCCGTGTCTCTCTCAGCTCACCACCGCAACACCTGTGTCTCTCTCAGCTCACCACCACAACACCCGTGTCTCTCTCAGCTCACCACCACAACACCCGTGTCTCTCTCAGCTCACCACCACAACACCCGTGTCTCTCTCAGCTCACCACCACAACACCCGTGTCTCTCTCAGCTCACCACCACAACACCCGTGTCTCTCTCAGCTCACCACCACAACACCCGTGTCTCTCTCAGCTCACCACCACAACACCTGTGTCTCTCTCAGCTCACCACCACAACACCCGTGTCTCTCTCAGCTCACCACCACAACACCTGTGTCTCTCTCAGCTCACCACCACAACACCCGTGTCTCTCTCAGCTCACCACCACAACACCTGTCCCTCTCAGCTCACCACCACAACACCCGTGTCTCTCTCAGCTCACCACCACAACACCCGTGTCTCTCTCAGCTCACCACCACAACACCCGTGTCTCTCTCAGCTCACCACCACAACACCCGTGTCTCTCTCAGCTCACCACCACAACACCTGTCTCTCTCAGCTCACCACCACAACACCTGTCTCTCTCAGCTCACCACCACAACACCTGTCTCTCTCAGCTCACCACGACAACACCTGTCTCTCTCAGCTCACCACCACAACACCTGTCTCTCTCAGCTCACCACCACAACACCTGTCTCTCTCAGCTCACCACCACAACACCTGTCTCTCTCAGCTCACCACCACAACACCCGTGTCTCTCTCAGCTCACCACCACAAACCTGTCTCTCTCAGCCTCACCACCACACCACCTGTCTCTCTCAGCTCACCACCACAACACCTGTCTCTCTCAGCTCACCACCCACAAACACCCGTGTCTCTCTCAGCTCACCACCACAACACCCGTGTCTCTCTCAGCTCACTACAACAACACCGTCTCTCTCAGCTCACTACACAACAACACCTGTGTCTCTCTCAGCTCACCACCACAACACCCGTGTCTCTCTCAGCTCACCACCACAACACCCGTGTCTCTCTCAGCTCACCACCACAACACCCGTGTCTCTCTCAGCTCACCACCACAACACCCGTGTCTCTCTCAGCTCACCACCACAACACCTGTCTCTCTCAGCTCACCACCACAACACCGTGTCTCTCTCAGCTCACCACCACAACACCCGTGTCTCTCTCAGCTCACCACCACAACACCTGTCTCTCTCAGCTCACCACCACAACACCGTGTCCTCTCTCAGCTCACCACCACAACACCTGTCTCTCTCAGCTCACCACCACAACACCTGTCTCTCTCAGCTCACCACCACAACACCTGGTCTCTCTCAGCTCACCACCACAACACCTGTCTCTCTCAGCTCACCACCACAACACCCGTGTCTCTCTCAGCTCACCCACCACAACACCTGGTCTCTCTCAGCTCACCACCACAACACCTGTCTCTCTCAGCTCACCACCACAACACCTGTCTCTCTCAGCTCACCACCACAACACCTGTGTCTCTCTCAGCTCACCACCACAACACCTGTCTCTCTCAGCTCACCACCACAACACCTGTCTCTCTCAGCTCACCACCACAACACCCGTGTCTCTCTCAGCTCACCACCACAAACACCCGTGTCTCTCTCAGCTCACCACCACAACACCCGTGTCTCTCTCAGCTCACCACCACAACACCCTGTCTCTCTCAGCTCACCACCACAACACCCGTGTCTCTCTCAGCTCACCACCACAACACCCGTGTCTCTCTCAGCTCACCACCACAACACCGTGGTCCTCTCTCAGCTCACCACCACAACACCCGTGTCTCTCTCAGCTCACCACCACAACACCTGTGTCTCTCTCAGCTCACCCACCACAACACCCGTGTCTCTCTCAGCTCACCACCACAACACCTGTCCCTCTCAGCTCACCACCACAACACCCGGTGTCTCTCTCAGCTCACCACCACAACACACGTGTCTCTCTCAGCTCACCACCACCAACACCCGTGTCTCTCCTCAGCTCACCACCACAACACCCGTGTCTCTCTCAGCTCACCACCACAACACCTGTCTCTCTCAGCTCACCACCACAACACCTGTCTCTCTCAGCTCACCACCACAACACCTGTCTCTCTCAGCTCACCACCACAACACCTGTCTCTCTCAGCTCACCACCACAACACCTGTCTCTCTCAGCTCACCACCACAACACCTGTCTCTCTCAGCTCACCACCACAACACCTGTCTCTCTCAGCTCACCACCACAACACCTGTCTCTCTCATCTCACCACCACAACACCCGTGTCTCTCTCAGCTCACCACCACAACACCTGTCTCTCTCAGCTCACCACCACAACACCTGTCTCTCTCAGCTCACCACCACAACACCTGTCTCTCTCAGCTCACCACCACAACACCCGTGTCTCTCTCAGCTCACCACCACAACACCCGTGTCTCTCTCAGCTCACTACAACAACACCTGTCTCTCTCAGCTCACTACAACAACACCTGTGTCTCTCTCAGCTCACCACCACAACACCTGTCTCTCTCAGCTCACCACCACAACACCCGTGTCTCTCTCAGCTCACCACCACAACACCCGTGTCTCTCTCAGCTCACCACCACAACACCCGTGTCTCTCTCAGCTCACCACCACAACACCTGTCTCTCTCAGCTCACCACCACAACACCTGTCTCTCTCAGCTCACCACCACAACACCCGTGTCTCTCTCAGCTCACCACCACAACACCTGTCTCTCTCAGCTCACCACCACAACACCCGTGTCTCTCTCAGCTCACCACCACAACACCTGTCTCTCTCAGCTCACCACCACAACACCTGTCTCTCTCAGCTCACCACCACAACACCTGTGTCTCTCTCAGCTCACCACCACAACACCTGTCTCTCTCAGCTCACCACCACAACACCCGTGTCTCTCTCAGCTCACCACCACAACACCTGTGTCTCTCTCAGCTCACCACCACAACACCTGTCTCTCTCAGCTCACCACCACAACACCTGTCTCTCTCAGCTCACCACCACAACACCTGTGTCTCTCTCAGCTCACCACCACAACACCTGTCTCTCTCAGCTCACCACCACAACACCCGTGTCTCTCTCAGCTCACCACCACAACACCTGTGTCTCTCTCAGCTCACCACCACAACACCTGTGTCTCTCTCAGCTCACCACCACAACACCTGTGTCTCTCTCAGCTCACCACCACAACACCTGTGTCTCTCTCAGCTCACTAAAACATTCAGCAATTAGGTAACTGTAAATTTATTTTATGTACCGAAGATGGAGGCAAACTGGAGAAAGAAAAATTGTAGAAAGATAAAACATATAGCAAAAACCGAGATAGCAGGCGGGCTGTCCGTCTCGCTGACACGATGTTACGATAGCAGGCGGGCTGTCCGTCTCGCTGACACGATGTTACGATAGCAGGCGGGCTGTCCGCTTCGCTGACACGATGTTATGATAGCAGGCGGACTGTCCGCCTTGCTGACACAATGTTACGATAGCAGGCGGGCTGTCCGCCTTACTGACACGACGTTATGATAGCAGGCTGGCTGTCTGCCTTACTGACACGATGTTATGATAGCAGGCGGGCTGTCCGCCTTACTGACACGATGTTATGATAGCAGGCGGAATGTCCGCCTGCTATCATATTCAGGCTTGTTCGCATATACATTCAGGCTTGTTCGCATATATATATATATATATATATATATATATATATATATATATATATATATATATATATATATATATATATATATATATATATATATATATATATATATATATATATATATATATTTATATATATATATATCCCTAAGAACTCTTTGACCCGGCCAGGATTCGAACCCCATGCCGTCTAGGATCACCCTAAACGTACACAGTACCGTGACCACCGCACCATTGATCGTCATTACATCAAACCATCCACAGGCTAGGCTCGTTAAAGCGGCGGCCATCCCCCTCAAGACGCACTCATTAATTTTCAGGTATTGTTTATCAAAAACAGGTTTGTTCTCATATATAATATTATTATATAATAAAGTTCTGTGTATAGTCAGGCGTAGGTAACGTTAAGTTAGGTTAGGTTAGGTCAGGTTAGGTCAGGTTAGGTCAGGTTAGGTCAGGTCAGGTCAGGTCAGGTTAGGTTAGGTTAGGTTAGGTCAGGTTTGGTCTGGTTTAGTCAAGTTTGGTCAGGTTAGGTTAGGTCAGGTCAGGTCAGGTCAGGTCAGGTTAGGTCAGGTCAGGTCAGGTCAGGTTAGGTTAGGTTAGGTCAGGTCAGGTTAGGTTAGGTTAGCTCAGGTTAGGTTAGGTCCGGTTAGGTTAGGTTAGGTCAGGTTAGGTTAGGTCAGGTTAGGTTAGGTCAGGTTAGGTTAGGTCAGGTTAGGTTAGGTCAGGTTAGGTCAGGTTAGGTTAGGTTAGGTCAGGTTAGGTCAGGTCAGGTCAGGTTAGGTTAGGTCAGGTCAGGTCAGGTTAGATTAGGTTTGGTGTTCATGTGCTGTTTATGTTAGTCCACAAATGAACAACTGAACATTCCAGTGAAAAGATAACAGCTGCTCCTGTAATTGCAGGAGAGACCGTGAGAGTAGAGCAAGACCGACCTCGCTCTACCACATCCTTGCTCTACTCTCTCAGGCCGTGAGAGTAGAGCAGGGATATGGTGGCCCGCGCGGTCAGTTCTTCATTAATCCATAACTAATTATAACTGAAGTGACCCATTAGACAACAGTTTCAGTTTTCAGGCAAAACTTTGTTGACAAAAGAGACCAAGATCGCTGCCAGCCTCCACACTGGGCACTGTGATCAACAGTGCCACAGCTGACATAGATGGCAAGACTTCAAACTTATCTAAATAGCTAGTAGGCTCGTAGGCTAGTAGGCTAGTAGACTAGTAGGCTCGTGAACTAATAGGCTCGTAGGCTAGTAGGCTAGTAGGCTCGTAGGCTAGTAAGCTCGTAGGCTAGTAGGCTCGTAGGCTAGTAGGCTCGTAGGCTAGTAGGCTAGTAGGCTCGTAGGCTCGTAGGCTAGTAGGCTCGTAGGCTAGTAGGCTAGTAGGCTAGTAGGCTCGTAGGTTGGTAGGCTAGTAGGCTCGTAGGCTAGTAGGCTCGTAGGCTAGTAGGCTCGTAGGCTAGTAGGCTCGTAGGCTAGTAGGCTCGTAGGCTCGTAGGCTAGTAGGCTCGTAGGCTAGTAGGCTCGTAGGCTCGTAGGCTAGTAGGCTCGTAGGCTAGTAGGCTCGTAGGCTAGTAGGCTAGTAGGGTAGTAGGCTAGTAGGCTCGTAGGCTAGTAGGCTAGTAGGCTCGTAGGCTAGTAGGCTCGGAGGATAGTAGGCTAGTAGGCTAGTAGGCTCGTAGGCTAGTAGGCTAGTAGGGTAGTAGGCTAGTAGGCTCGTAGGTTCGTAGGCTAGTAGGCTCGTAGGCTAGTAGGTTCGTAGGCTCGTAGGCTCGTAGGCTAGTAGGCTCGTAGGCTAGTAGGCTCGTAGGCTAGTAGGCTCGTAGGCTCGTAGGCTCGTAGGCTCGTAGGCTCGTAGGCTAGTATGCTCGTAGGCTAGTAGGCTCGTAGGCTAGTAGGCTAGTAGGCTAGTATTCTCGTAGGCTAGTAGGCTCGTAGGCTAGTAGGCTAGTAGGCTAGTAGGCTCGTAGGCTAGTAGGCTAGTAGGCTTTAGTGGCTCCTGACAGCTGGGTGGACAGCGCTTCGGATTCGTAGTCCTGAGGTTCCGGGTTCGATCCCCGGTGGAGGCGGAGACAAATGGGCTAAATGTTTCATTCACCCTGATGCGACCTGCTACCTAGCAGTAAATAGGTACCTGGGAGTTAGACAGCTGCTACGCGCTGCTTCCTGGAAGTGGAGGCCTGGCCGAGGACCGGGCCGCGGGGACACTAAGCCCGGAAATCATCTCAAAATCATCTCAAGATCATCTCTAAACTGATCTAGGTGGCTAGTTGGTCTCTAGCTGACCTAGGTGACACTACAGCTACAAACTAGCTTAGGTAGCTAGCAGACAGCAAGCTCAGGAGAGATCAAGCTAGTACTCACCTAGTTGTGCTTGCAGGGGTTGAGCTCTGGCTCTTTGGTCCCGCCTCTCAAGTGTCAATCAACTAATGTACAGGTTCCTGAGAGAAGGCTTCAGTACAATACAATGTTACGTCGCTTGACTTCAAACACGAGACTGTGTTAGGTTTATGTCTGAACTTGAGGAGCTTGGGAAGTGAGAGAATACTCAGAGAGGAGGGAAGGTGAGAGACAGGGAGGAAGAGACACGTAGAGAGAGATGGGCGGTTATAAACAGAGACGCAGAAAATAGGTGAGAGAAAGAAATAGAGAATATGAAAAGAATGTCGCGAGAGAGAGAGAGAGAGAGAGAGAGAGAGAGAGAGAGAGAGAGAGAGAGAGAGAGAGAGAGAGAGAGAGAGAGAGAGAGAGAGAGAGAGAGAGAGAGCAGACAGACACGTGACCAGAAAGGCAACACCGCATAGCTTAAATATAATGTCAGAATGAGTGATAGTATCCAGGTACGAGCACAACCAGCTGATCCCTTGTAGTAAACAAACGCACGTGGCGGGAGTGTTCATTCACCTCCAGCACAGCTGACGGCCGGCCCATTGTCAACAAGGTATCAATGACTACTGGGATGGAGGGGAAGGGGGGGGGGAGTGGAAGGGAAATAAATAGAGGGAGGGAATTATCAGGGGAAAGCGCTAAATCAATACGACTATATAGCACTGGGAAGGGGTCAGGATAAGGATTTGAGATGGGACGGTGGGAAGGGAATGGTGCCCAACCACTAGGACGGTCGGGGATTGAACGTCGACCTGAGTGAAGTGAGACCGTCCCTCTACCGTCCACACCAAGTGGTTGGACTGGAAAAATAGAATAGTGCCAAAACTGAATGGTTAAGAAACACGTGTTTTCATATGATCTCTAGAGATCTCAAGCGTGAATGGGTTGATGAATAAGTACAGTGAGTGACAGAGGAGTGAATAGTGACAGGAGCATGAATAATGAATAGAAGTTCAAAAATGACTTAAGCATTAATAATAAAAGGACCTTGAACCTTCCCTACCCTTCACCACCTTCCCTACCCTTCACCACCTTCCCTACCCTTCACCACCTCCCCTACCCTTCACCACCTACCCTACCCTTCACCACCTTCCCTACCCTTCACCACCTTCCCTACCCTTCACCACCTCCCCTACCCTTCACCACCTACCCTACCCTTCACCACCTTCCCTACCCTTCACCACCTTCCCTACCCTTCACCACCTTCCCTACCCTTCACCACCTTCCCTACCCTTCACCACCTTCCCTACCCTTCACCACCTACCCTACCCTTCACCACCTACCCTACCCTTCACCACCTACCCTACCCTTCACCACCTTCCCTACCCTTCACCACCTACCCTACCCTTCACCACCTTCCGTACCCTTCACCACCTTCCCTACCCTTCACCACCTACCCTACTCTTCACCACCTACCCTACCCTTCACCACCTACCCTACCCTTCACCACCTTCCCTACCCTTCACCACCTTCCCTACCCTTCACCACCTTCCCTACCCTTCACCACCTACCCTACCCTTCACCACCTTCCGTACCCTTCACCACCTTCCCTACCCTTCACCACCTTCCCTACCCTTCACCACCTACCCTACCCTTCACCACCTTCCGTACCCTTCACCACCTTCCCTACCCTTCACCACCTTCCCTACCCTTCACCACCTTCCCTACCCTTCACCACCTACCCTACCCTTCACCACCTTCCCTACCCTTCACCACCTTCCCTACCCTTCACCACCTTCCCTACCCTTCACCACCTCCCCTACCCTTCACCACCTTCCGTACCCTTCACCACCTTCCCTACCCTTCACCACCTTCCCTACCCTTCACCACCTACCCTACCCTTCACCACCTTCCCTACCCTTCACCACCTTCCCTTCCCTTCACCACCTTCCCTACCCTTCACCACCTTCCCTACCCTTCACCACCTCCCCTACCCTTCACCACCTACCCTACCCTTCACCACCTTCCCTACCCTTCACCACCTTCCCTACCCTTCACCACCTACCCTACCCTTCACCACCTTCCCTACCCTTCACCACCTTCCCTACCCTTCACCACCTTCCCTACCCTTCACCACCTTCCCTACCCTTCACCACCTTCCCTACCCTTCACCACCTTCCCTACCCTTCACCACCTTCCCTACCCTTCACCACCTACCCTACCCTTCACCACCTTCCCTTTACTCATAAAACCATTTTCATTAAAGTGTTTTCATTCATAGATAAAATAATACTCTAGAATCTACATTATTATTTTCTCTAAGAATATTCTATGAATATCCTTTATGTATAATCTAGAGTCTAGAGTATTCTTAATGAAAATAAAAATCTGTTATTTAGCGTGAAGAGAAATTTGAATCATTTGCTATTGCATTCAAAGAGGAGGAGGAGAGGCGGACAATGACTGACCCAGACCCACTATGACCAGCCCAGGAGCAAGACCAGTCATTTTGAAAAGTTTGTTGGGGCTATCCCCAAGCCTCTGGGCCCACAACCTCAACAAAACAGACATAAAGACCTCCCAACTTTCCTGCCCTTCTCCTCTTTCATCTTCCCTACTCCTTCATCCTTTCCTCCACCTAGTCCCATATCCCTCTGTCCCTCTTCATTTTCCATCCCCCTCTTCTATTCCGTCTCATTTTGTACCTGTTTGCCCACTCTGCCCTCTCCCCTAACCCCTATCTCTCTACCCTCCCTGCATCTCCCTTCTTTTCCTCTCTTCCTTCTCTCTCTTCCCTTTTCTAATCTTAAACAATAAACATTTCCATTTATATTCCAATAAATCTAGAGACTCTGCTACTTTTCA
The DNA here is from genome assembly GCF_040958095.1 of Procambarus clarkii. Lineage (NCBI taxonomy): Eukaryota > Metazoa > Arthropoda > Malacostraca > Decapoda > Cambaridae > Procambarus > Procambarus clarkii. The sequence continues at coordinate 41,110,560 of NC_091165.1, read as the reverse complement.
CAGGTTTCATGCGGGTGTTCACTATACTGGCCGACCTTCTCTTAACAGGAGCAACAGAACCTGTTGGTCCCGTTAAGGTCATACCAAAACATGAACGGTCAATAGTTAAACCATGTCTTGAATTATTTATTAATTTATGCTTTTGAAGATGAAGACAAATGGTATTTGCAATTATCGATTCAAGTAACTTTCCCCACAAAGACGTTAAGCTAATTGGCCGATAGTTTGATAAAAGTGATTTATCTCCTTTCTTGAAAACTGGTACCACATTAGCAACCTTCCACGACTCTGGCACTCTGCCCGACTCTAATTATTTATTAAATATGGTAGACAGTGGGTAGCAAAGCTCCTCGTTGCATTCTTTAAGCACCCTGGCAAACACTTCGTCCTGCCCTGGGGATTTGTTTGGCTTGAGTTTCACTATTTGTTTAATAACATCCTCCCTGGTAACTGTTAGACTAGTCAACCTGTCCTCGTCCCCACCCACATAGACTTGTTCGGCTGAAGGCATAGAGTTAAGTTCTTTAGTAAATACAGAGATAAAATATTTATTAAAAATACTACTCATCTCTTCGTCATTATCAGTTATCTGACCTGTCTCAGACTTTAATGGACCTATCCTTTCTCTAATTAGTTTAGATTTAGGATGAGTTTGGATTTGGGAGGGACCTGGGTAAATACTGGATCGGTAACAGGGTTGTTGAATTGTAGAACCAATTACCGCGTAACTTGGTGTAGGTGGGGTCCCTTGATTGTTTCAAGCGAGGGTTGGACATGTATATGAGTGGGATTGGGTGGTTATAAATAGGAGCTGCCTCGTATCGGCCAATAGGCATTCTGCAGTTACCTTTGTTCTTATGTAACCGACCCCGACTAGCCTACGTCCATGAGATGAGAGATCGTGGCGCCATCTAGTTGTTGAGGATAAATTAAAACTTTACAAGAAATTAATTTAAATAAAGTAACGCAATATATCTCTCATTGTGTTACTGGACGGTAGAGAGACGGCCTCGCTTCATGCAGGTCGGCGTTCAATCCCCGACGGTCCAAGTGGTTGGGCACCATTCCTTCCCACCGTCCCATTCCAAATCCTTATCCTGACCCCTTCCCAATGCTATATGACTTGGCGCTTTCTCCTGATAATTCCCTTCCCGTCAAGGAATAAGTCAAAACATGTTGTTCCACAACCTTAGAAACAATTCTTTTCACCAAAAACGCGTTAAATTTGATACAACCCACGGCTCATTTTAAACGTATTATCACTACATCTAATTAGGCAATATTCCATTATATCTCAATAATTAAACCTGTTCTACAAGCTGAAGTTGTCATTACTACAGTCTACAGGGTGGTCAATATCACGTAGGTGACCCCAACAATGCATTCAATACAATCCCTGACTCATCACTATACTGATCTTGACCAACACATTTAGGCAAGGATTTTCCAGATTGACAGATGTCAACCTTCCCTAAATCTTACAGTGTATCTGACTGACACATCTACCAAGAAACATAAAGGGAATATTTTATAAACATATTGTTTACTGTGGTTAGGTAGGTGTAAAACACTACCACCCATCATAATGACACAGACATTGCAGCCAATTTAGCGTGTAACAAAGATGAAGTTGAATTAGATCTAGGTATCCCCATCTCTGCTAATAAAATTATATTGTTCCAAACACTCAGGTCTGATAGGAGAGAAATTTCTGACTCCCAACGACCTGAAAGTACTAGTATAAAAATCTATGATTTGTTCAGATCTGAAACCTATGTTTATGGGCAGCACAGAACGTGGACTAGACTGTGCGACACAGTGGTTGTCAGGATCAGGTTGGGTTACCGTTACCTGTGGCAGGTGGCTACAGGTGACGGGTCTCCCAATCCTGAGCACTCCAGGAGTAAACTCTGTGAGCAGGAACTGCGGCATGATCTCCCACACTACATCACTGAATGCCCAGTTATTAGACCTTTCAGACCAGTTGGCATGAGGTACCTGGAGCTTTGCAATTACTTTATTAACTCGCGTGTTCTTGAAGATATCCTCATAATGCACCCAGAATTTGCCATTGCAGACTATTGTCACATGCCTCTGTATGACTAACCATCCTGTGTCATAGGGATTTTAGCATCACGTAGCTAGCTTTTTGAGACACTGTACTCCCCTTCATATAGTCTAGGGCAGCTGCACAAATGCAGATGTACCTAAATGTGTTAATAATAATAATATTACAAAAATCTGCCATCTCGAGTTTCCACAACGTCATAAAAATATTAACAAAATTGCCCGAACCTAACCTAACCTAACCTAATTTAACCTAACCTAACCTAACCTAACCTAACCTAACCTAACCTAACCTAATTTAACCTAACCTAACCTAACCTAACCTAACCTAACCTAAGCGATGGACCAACACTTGGAACAAGTAGCAACCCGTCTATTTAGCGAGCCGCTAAGATTCACAGTGCATGATATTATAACGATGAAGATTTTTCCGTCAAAATAGCATGAATTATTTAAGAGGACAGTTTAGGTTATCGGAATAGGAGCAAATCCTATTTAAAGACGGACATACAGATCTAGCCCAACCACCTAATCACAATTCGCCCTGGAAAGTTGAGTTAGGCCTAGCCGTAACTAGTCTAGCCTCCATTTCTAGTCTATTTCTATACATGTTACTAGAAACGTCAGTAGTTAGGGTAGTAATGTTTTAGAGTGGGATGAACAACATCATATGAATCCTAGTCAGTTTTGACTTCAAGAAGAGAGAATCAAACTGACACATTCAAACTGGAAAGTGGATTGAATTCTTGTCAATGTAATGATATTTAGACGAAGGAAGGAATTGAATCAGCCCGAGTCTAAGTTTATCAATTCGTATCTAAAGGGATTATCCTATATAATCCTGTTCTTTATCTCTAGTGATTCTTCTTTATCTCTATTAATCCTTCGCTTTCTTCCTAAAGCAATGCTCTTCATTCTTTTTAATGTTGTTTTTAATTCGAATGTTTTTTGTTTTTCATTTAAGACCTTAATTCCGGCTTATTGCTCGTTCTTACTGATTAATTCCCTAGTTTGTGCTTGGTGACTGTCACGGTACTGTTCAGTCCTGGTGACTGTCATGGTATTGTTCCGTCCTGGTGACTGTCACGGTACTGTTCAGTCCTGGTGACTGTCATGGTATTGTTCAGTCCTGGTGACTGTCACGGTACTGTTCAGTCCTGGTGACTGTCATGGTATTGTTCAGTCCTGGTGACTGTCACGGTACTGTTCAGTCCTGGTGACTGTCACGGTACTGTTCAGTCCTGGTGACTGTCACGGTATTGTTCAGTCTTGGTGACTGTCACGGTACTGTTCAGTCCTGGTGACTGTCATGGTATTGTTCAGTCCTGGTGACTGTCACGGTACTGTTCAGTCCTGGTGACTGTCACGGTACTGTTCAGTCCTGATGACTGTCACGGTATTGTTCAGTCTTGGTGACTGTCACGGTATTGTTCAGTCCTGGTGACTGTCACGGTACTGTTCAGTCCTGGTGACTGTCACGGTACTGTTCAGTCCTGATGACTGTCACGGTATTGTTCAGTCCTGGTGACTGTCACGGTACTGTTCAGTCCTGGTGACTGTCACGGAACTGTTCAGTCCTGATGACTGTCACGGTATTGTTCAGTCTTGGTGACTGTCACGGTATTGTTCAGTCCTGGTGACTGTCACGGTATTGTTCAGTCCTGGTGACTGTCACGGTATTGTTCAGTCCTGGTGACTGTCACGGTATTGTTCAGTCCTGGTGACTGTCACGGTATTGTTCAGTCCTGGTGACTGTCACGGTACTGTTCAGTCCTGATGACTGTCACGGTATTGTTCAGTCTTGGTGACTGTCACGGTATTGTTCAGTCCTGGTGACTGTCACGGTATTGTTCAGTCCTGGTGACTGTCACGGTATTGTTCAGTCCTGGTGACTGTCACGGTATTGTTCAGTCCTGGTGACTGTCACGGTATTGTTCAGTCCTGGTGACTGTCACGGTATTGTTCAGTCCTGGTGACTGTCACGGTATTGTTCAGTCCTGGTGACTGTCACGGTATTGTTCAGTCCTGGTGACTAACACGGGATTGTTCAGTCCTGGTGACTGTCACGGTATTGTTCAGTCCTGGTGACTGTCACGGTATTGTTCAGTCCTGGTGACTAACACGGGATTGTTCAGTCCTGGTGACTGTCACGGTATTGTTCAGTCCTGGTGACTGTCACGGTATTGTTCAGTCCTGGTGACTGTCACGGTATTGTTCAGTCCTGGTGACTGTCACGGTATTGTTCAGTCCTGGTGACTGTCACGGTATTGTTCAGTCCTGGTGACTGTCACGGGATTGTTCAGTCCTGGTGACTGTCACGGTACTGTTCAGTCCTGGTGACTGTCACGGTATTGTTCAGTCCTGGTGACTGTCACGGGATTGTTCAGTCCTGGTGACTGTCACGGTATTGTTCAGTCATGGTGACTGTCACGGTACTGTTCAGTCCTGGTGACTGTCACGGTATTGTTCAGTCATGGTGACTGTCACGGTACTGTTCAGTCCTGGTGACTGTCACGGTACTGTTCAGTCCTGGTGACTGTCATGGTATTGTTCAGTCTTGGTGACTGTCACGTTCTTCCTGTCATCCTGTGTTCTCTCCTCTATTCTCTGTGTTCTCCACATTTGTCATTTTCTCTTCATCTTCCTACAATCTTAACATTTTCTTCAAAATCGCCTTATGGTTAAAAAGTCTCATTCCTCTTCATTTCTCGTCGCACATGAACGGGGACAGGCTGCCTGCTGGTCATCTCCCGTCCACCTGTGTGGTACTGAGAGAGTAGAGGTTGGGCGGAGAGCCTTGACCTGCTCTGATAGTTTATATCTAAGATATATAAAGATACTCTACTTGCTATGTAGAGACGCCGCTGGTTACGACATTTTCAGACAGAAACGAGGTCAAGGATCAGTATGCGGTCTATTAATGACCAAAGCATAACTCAGATGATGGAAAAGCGACGACGTTTCGGTCCGTTTTGGACCGTTATCACACGACATGATAAATGGTCCACAATGGACCGAAACGTTGGGGTTTCTCGGTCTTCTGAGGTGCTGTTTGGTTATCGTGTCTTCAGTCATGTTATTGTGACTCTTCGTCTGTTGTCTGTTATATCTTTTCAATGTGTTCTGCCTCTTTCTCCTAATTGTGTTATCTTTTTCGTTATTGATTGTTATGTATCTTCATTCTTTCATTAACTTACTCATCTATCTACTCGTCAACTCACCATCAACTCGTCAACTCACCCATCTGCTCGTCAACTCACACATCTACTTGTCAACTCACCATCTTCTTGTCAACTCACCATCAACTCGTCAACTCACCCATCAACTCGTCAACTCACCATCAACTCGTCAACTCACCATCAACTCGTCAACTCACCCATCAACTCGTCAACTCACCCATTAACTCGCCTACTCACCATCAACTCGTCAACTCACCATCAACTCGTCAACTCACCATCTTCTTGTCAACTCACCATCAACTCGTCAACTCACCCATCTACTTGTCAACTCACCCATCAACTCGTCAACTCACCCATCTACTTGTCAACTCACCATCAACTCGTCAACTCACCCATCTGCTCGTCAACTCACCCATCTGCTCGTCAACTCACCCATCTACTTGTCAACTCACTATCAACTCGTCAACTCACCCATCTACTTGTCAACTCACCATCAACTCGTCAACCACTCACCCATCTACTTGTCAACTCACCCATCTGCTCGTCAACTCACCATCAACTCGTCAACTCACCCATCTACTTGTCAACTCACCATCAACTCGTCAACCACTCACCCATCTACTTGTCAACTGACCCATCTGCTCGTCAACTCACCATCAACTCGTCAACCACTCACCCATCAACTCGTCAACTCACCATCAACTCGTCAACTCATCCATCAACTCGTTAACTCATCCATCAACTCGTCAACTCACCATCAACTCGTCAACTCACCCATCAACTCGTCAACTCACCCATCAACTCGTCAACTCACCCGGGGCAACATGTTCTCACGCTCATGAGGTGTGAGTGTGAGGTGAGGTATTTTCTTCCAACATGAGGAGGTTCTCACTCATAGAAGGAGTAGTTCTCTAACATATATGAGAAGGTTTTCTGTCACGCATGATGCGTCTTCTCTCATGCAAGAGGTGGTCCTTCCTCCTACATGATGTGGTCCTTCCTCCTACATGATGTGGTCCTTCCTCCTACATGATGTGGTCCTTCCTCCTACATGATGTGGTCCTTCCTCCTACATGATGTGGTCCTTCCTCCTACATGATGTGGTCCTTCCTCCTACATGATGTGGTCCTTCCTCCTACATGATGTGGTCCTTCCTCCTACATGATGTGGTCCTTCCTCCTACATGATGTGGTCCTTCCTCCCACATGATGTGGTCCTTCCTCCTACATGATGTGGTCCTTCCTACTACATGATGTGGTCCTTCCTCCTACATGATGTGGTCCTTCCTTCTACATGATGTGGTCCTTCCTCCTACATGATGTGGTCCTTCCTCCTACATGATGTGGTCCTCTCATTCATGAGGAGGTTCTCTCTCGTGTATGGTGGAAGTCCCTCTCTCATACATGAGGGGATCATCCCTCATAAATAATGGAGTGCTCTGTCATGCCATTAACCATCCAACACTTCACTTTCCTCATTATCTTTCTAATTTTCTTTCTTCTTTGTGTTATTATTCATTTTTTTATATTTCCTTCTCTGTGTGTTTTCAAGTCTCCTCTTAATCCACCATTCCATCATTCTACTTCCTCCACTTCGTACTTTATATTTTCCATATCTGTCATCTCTTTATCTTCCATCGCCTCATTTTCATGTTCATTCCTCGCTTTTAAGTTTACTCATTCTCCTCCTTTCCACCCATTCCCTCTTCCCCTTCATTCCCTCCACAGCCTTGAGCACAGTAGGCTGGATAACTGGGACAACCTGAACTAGGGAGTACCCGAAGGACAGACAGACAACAGTCACAGAACTGAGGTTACAGACTGGAGGAACATAACAAGTGGTGTCCCACAAGGCTCGGTCCTGGGACCACTCCTCTTGTTTATTCTCGTGAACGACCTTCCCGAGGCAGTAAGCTCGGGCATGGCAATGTTTGCAGGTGACAAACAGCTGACGAGGAATGTAAAAACAGAAGAGGAATGTAGGAAGTTGAAGGAGGACCTGGACAAACTCTAAGTTCTCCTTGATAGTACATGCAGTTTGCATGATACAGTTCAACTCACACAACAGAGTACCAACGGCAGCATATGGGACGCTGACAAACTCTAGTTTGTCATTTTCAATCGACTTGAGAATGGTCCAGGACGGACCGAAACGTCGTCGTCCCTTCAACTTCTAGTGTGTGGTCTGGTCAACATACTTCAGCCACGTTATTGTGACTCATCGCCTGCACGCTGACAAATATAAGAGCATCGTTTAGAAGCAGGACTCCTTCAAGGCAATCTACTTAATATATGTGAGACCAACGCTGGAATATGCAGCACCGGCATGGACTCCGCATCTTGTGAAGCATAAAACCAAAATTGAAAAGCACAATGGTTAGGAAAACGATTGGTGCCAGAGCCAGGAGGGCTTAACTACGGGGTTTGGTTTATGGAACTAAATCTCACCACCCTAGAAGGTAGAGAGAACAAAGGGGATATATTCACAACATACAAGATACTAAGATGAATAAGTAAGGTGGACAAGCATAGCTTCATTAAACTGAGAGAAAATAGTACAAGAGGACACTGATGGAAGCCGGAAACACAAATTAGCTGAAGGACTGTTAACGAAATACTCGAACCCTGTACTGGTGGTCAACAAGTAGAAAGCACAGAAAGAACAAGTTCTAAAAGCCACCTCCGTCCACAACCAGAAGATCTTATTGGACAAAGAATTTCAGCGTCAGAATATTTTAACGCAACTGGTACAAGAAACTAGCAGGCGGGGGCATAAAGTGCTACACCTCACTCTCCGGTAGACACGTTTAGGTAAGCAGTGACAGGCAAGTACCTCCTCCTCCTCCTCCTCCTCACGTAGACATCGTTATAAGGCACAAAATGCGTAAGGCAGCCCCGACTGTGGTTCATCACTGTGATAATTGGCCCCCTTGTCCTCATCCTTCTTTGTGGAATCCTCGGGTGTGTGACAAGGCTGTTAGTTGTTACGGCTAGTGTGAACACCGGGGCGTGTTGGAGGGGTCACAGTCACCCTCCCACACCCGCCCCACCGCCTCTCACTCTCTCATGCTTCAACCTTCCTTCTGTCACGTTACTCGTTGTCTTCCGTTCGACTCCTGTGCACTGAGACTTGCGCCCTGTCTCCTAAGTCTTCTTCCTCACCCACTGCTCTTTTACTGTGGAAAATCATCTTAAAACCTGGCCGACGTGTCTCCAGGTCCCGGGCCTGTGCTCTAGCTCCCGGGCCTGTGCTCTAGCTCTCGGGCCTGTGCTCTAGCTCCCGGGCCTGTGCTCTAGCTCCCGGGCCTGTGCTCTCGGTCTCCTTGGTCCTATCCCGCCAAACACACACCGAAACTACGACGTTGGTACAACGTTCGAACAAGTTTTAACACCTCCTAACCAGTTAAAACAACCAATATAGCAAGTTGTAACAACGTTCTAATACGTCATAAACACGTTAAGCCAAGATGTAACAACTTTATTACAAGTTGTAACAAGCGGAAAATAGAGACAGTTACGGTTTGTGTTTCCAGGGTATGTTGCACGGTGAATATTTCATCAACCGTTCTTATTCTTGCACGTTGTCCCTGTTCCTTGTTTGCTGGAGTGTGACTTTGCCTGTTCCCTGCACCTCTTCACAGGTCAGTACCCTCGGCTCTGAACCCTTCCTTGTTACAGCTTTCTGGAGCTTTTCTCCTCGATTTCGTTCATTTTCTTCTTTGTGTTGTAAAGAACACAGATTTCTGGCAACCATTTGTTGGTGGCATCTTCCACTAATACAGATTAATTTCTCTGTGATAATTCTTGGACTTGATAATGGGACTCCATCCTGAGGCTTCACACTCGAGGATAGTCTCACGAACGGTCATTGCTATGAAAGAGTCTCTGTCACTGTCTTTCAAGACTATCGCGGCCTTAGATGTTTAGCATAAGATGCTAAATATACTCCGGCTAATATGTGGCTCTGGAGTCAGGTTTTGGGGTTATGACTACTGCCAGATCTCCCCACCAGGATTCCCACTCCTCTTTCAACTATCACGAGCTTGCATTTGTCAGAGTTAAACTTCAGAACTTCTTTTCTCGAATTGACTCTGCATCGTGTATTATATTGATAATCCAGCACATATTTTTTTTCACTAATTCTTGTCATTAACGTTACTAATATGAATGGAAATGACGTGAGGACTGAAACATGCGGGACTCAACCTCTCCATATAGACCGCTGGGATATTAAGACCAATATGGGCAGGAAAACTGGTCTTTGAAGAAGACCAATGGTCACCTCTCCTCCTCACTCTTAACGTCTCAATGTTATCTTCCCTACCAGGTGTAATTTTATGCAGCTGATTGATCTGTAGGATATACCAGCAAGCCTATACCCCGCTGAGTGCTCTCCAGGGTATAACAGTAAACATATATGCAACAGAGGGTCGCAAAATTAGGAGTTGCGACACAGAAGAAATTCACAAAAATAAGCAAGTGAGAACGACAATCTTATTCGCCTCATCACTTATTAGTGCAATTTATAGGCCCCTGCTGGTACGCTTGTTACCAGGTGATTAGCGCTGCCTGGTGACCAGTACGCGAACTACACATCGTAAACATCTGTGTTGATGTTCTGGACGTCAACACCTGTGGTGATGCTGCTCAAAAATCGTCACATGTTTTTCATGTATTTTTCCCTATAATTAGAGAGGTTTTAGCTATAATTATCCACCAATAGTATTGGGAACAATTTATACGGAAATTGTTAATAAAAAGAGCAAATATTTATAGATAATATAATTGACTTTGTTGTTGCTGTTTTGGAACATTTTGAAGGTCAGGCCATGTTTGTGTGGCCCCCATGGTGGCCACCAGGGCCATGTGTGGCCCCCATGGTGGCCACCAGGGCCATGTGTGGCCCCCATGGTGGCCACCAGGGCCATGTGTGGCCCCCATGGTGGCCACCAGGGCCATGTCTGGCCCCCATGGTGGCCACCAGGGCCATGTGTGGCCCCCATGGTGGCCACCAGGGCCATGTCTGGCCCCCATGGTGGCCACCGGGGCCATGTCTGGCCCCCATGGTGGCAACCGGGGCCATGTCTGGCCACCATGGTGGCCACCGGGGCCATGTCTGGCCACCATGATGGCCACCGGGGCCATGTCTGGCCCCCATGGTGGCCACCAGGGCCATGTCTGGCTACCATGGTGGCCACCGGGGCCATGTCTGGCCACCACGGTAGCCACCAGGGCCATGTCTGGCCCCCATGGTGGCCACCAGGGCCATGTCTGGCCCCCATGGTGGCCACCAGGGCCATGTCTGGCCACCATGGTGTACACCGGGGCCATGTATGGCCACCATGGTGTACACCGGGGCCATGTATGGCCACCATGGAGGCCACCGGGGCCATGTCTGGCCACCATGGAGGCCACCGGGGCCATGTCTGGCCACCATGGTGTACACCGGGGCCATGTCTGGCCACCATGGTGGCCACCAGGGCCATGTCTGGCCACCATGGTGTACACCGGGGCCATGTCTGGCCACCATGGTGGCCACCGGGGCCATGTCTGGCCACCAGGGCCATGTCTGGCCCCCATGGTGGCCACCAGGGGCCATGTCTGGCCACCAGGGCCATGTCTGGCCCCCATGGTGGCCACCAGGGGCCATGTCTGGCCACCTTCGTAAATCAGCAATAACATGATATTTTTTGCTTCAGCGTGTATAGAAAGACGGAGCCAGGGTTTTTACATTTGATCAAAGGCAGCTTGTTATGTGAGGCACTAGACATGTTCTCCCCAGAGATTGGAGCCCAATACGGCCACTTTCTGAACCACTGAGACAGTCGTTAGCGGGGTACTCACAGCAGGTCGTTAGCGGGGTACTCACAGCAGGTCGTTAGCGGGGTACTCACAGCAGGTCGTTAGCGAGGTACTCACAGCAGGTCGTTAGCGGGGTACTCACAGCAGGTCGTTAGCGGGGTACTCGCAGCAGGTCGTTAGCGGGGTACTCACAGCAGGTCGTTAGCGAGGTACTCACAGCAGGTCGTTAGCGGGGTACTCACAGCAGGTCGTTAGCGGGGTACTCACAGCAGGTCGTTAGCGGGGTACTCACAGCAGGTCGTTAGCGGGGTACTCACAGCAGGTCGTTAGCGAGGTACTCACAGCAGGTCGTTAGCGAGGTACTCACAGCAGGTCGTTAGCGAGGTACTCACAGCAGGTCGTTAGCGGGGTACTCACAGCAGGTCGTTAGTAACTCACAGCAGGTCGTTAGCGGGGTACTCACAGCAGGTCGTTAGCGGGGTACTCACAGCAGGTCGTTAACTACGTACTCTCAGCAGGTCGTTAACGAGGTACTCACCTACCTGAGTAACCTATCAACTGTCAGTCACATCTTTTTGGCTCCAAGAAACAATCTCTCGCTACAATTTTTTGACGATGACATTTGGGTTACCAAACTGGCTGACTTAACTGATATATTTAAACATTTTTAACTAGTTTACTCTTAATCCTTCAGGGTAAAATCTGTAATATATTTCAACATATTGAATATACTGAAGGGTTGCAGAGGAGACAATGACAAGTAAGTCTTAGAAGCTATCATGTCTCCTCTAATATTTGCAACATTGCTAAAACACGTTGCTGAAAACAGTGAATATTTTTTTTAATATTATCATTGATAAACTCGAGATATTATCACATCTCATTGCTCAATCCCGAACTTTTAATGACTATTTTCCAGTGCAAAGTTTTGAGACAGCAAAGAATTTGCTGCTTTAACGTGGCCTTTTATCCAGGTGGTCTTTATCCAGGTGGCCTTTATCCAGGTGGCCTTTATACAGGCGGCCTTTATCCAGGTGGTCTTTATCCAGGTGGCCTTCATCCAGGTGGCCTTTATCCAGGTGGCCTTTATCCAGGCGGCCTTTATCCAGGCGGCCTTTATCCAGGTGTTTTTTATCCAGGTGGCCTTTATCCAGGTGGTCTTTATCCAGGTGGCCTTTATCCAGGTGGTCTTTATCCAGGTGGCCTTTATCCAGGTGGCTTTTATCAGGGTGGCCTTTATCCAGGTGGTCTTTATCCAGGTGGCCTTTATCCAGGTGGTCTTTATCCAGGCGGCCTTTATCCAGGTGGTTTTTATCCAGGTGGTCTTTATCCAGGTGGCCTTTATCCAGGTGGCCTTTATACAGGCGGCCTTTATCCAGGTGTTTTTTATCCAGGTGGCCTTTATCCAGGTGGTCTTTATCCAGGTGGCCTTTATCCAGGTGGTCTTTATCCAGGTGGCCTTTATCCAGGTGGCTTTTATCAGGGTGGCCTTTATCCAGGTGGTCTTTATCCAGGTGGCCTTTATCCAGGTGGTCTTTATCCAGGCGGCCTTTATCCAGGTGGTTTTTATCCAGGTGGTCTTTATCCAGGTGGCCTTTATCCAGGTGGCCTTTATACAGGCGGCCTTTATCCAGGTGGTTTTTATCCAGGTGGTCTTTATCCAGGTGGTCTTTATCCAGGTGGCCTTTATCCAGGTGGTCTTTATCCAGGCGGCCTTTATCCAGGTGGTTTTTAACCAGGTGGCCTTTATCCAGGTGGCCTTTATCCAGGTGGCCTTTATCCAGTTGGTCTTTATCCAGGCGGCCTTTATCCAGGTGGTTTTTATCCAGGTGGCCTTTATCCTGGTGGTCTTTATCCAGGTGGCATTTATCCAGGTGGCCTTTATCCAGGTGGCCTTTATACAGGCGGCCTTTATCCAGGTGGCCTTCATCCAGGTGGTCTTTATCCAGGTGGCCTTTATCCAGGTGGCCTTTATACAGGCGGGCTTTATCCAGGTGGTCTTTATCCAGGTGGCCTTTATCCAGGTGGCTTTCATCAGGGTGGCCTTTATCCAGGTGGTCTTTATCCAGGTGGCCTTTATACAGGCGGCCTTTATCCAGGTGGTCTTTATCCAGGTGGCCTTTATCCAGGTGGTCTTTATCCAGGCGGCCTTTATCCAGGTGGTCTTTATCCAGGTGGCCTTTATCCAGGTGGCCTTTATCCAGGTGGCTTTTATCAGGGTGGCCTTTATCAAGGTGGTCTTTATCCAGGTGGCCTTTATCCAGGTGGCCATTATCCAGGTGGCCTTTATCCAGGTGGTCTTTCTCCAGGTGCCCATTATCCAGGTGGCCTTTATCCACATTGCCTATATCCACGTGGTCTTTATGCAGGTGGCCTGTATCCACGTGGCCTTTATCCACGTTGCCTTTATCCACGTGGCCATTATCCACGTGGCCATTATCCACGTGGCCTTTATCCACGTGGTCTTTATCCACGTGGCCATTATCCACGTGGCCTTTATCCACGTGGCCTTTATCCACGTGGCCTTTATCCAAAGGCCAACTGGATAAAATTCCCTTTGATTTTCAACGCCCTGAATAAAATAACTGACTTAAACATTCATCCAGAAGAGGCGGCTGAATTGGTCCATTCTGGCGGTTCATTTACACTGAAGGATGGTTGTTGAGTAGTTAAATGTGTCATTATTTTGGGTTAAGGTGACGGTAGAATTAACACTTAAGTAAAAAGGTCAAACTTGCTGCGCGTCGAACTTAAACCCCAAAAAGTTAGAAAAACGGTGATGTGGATGATAACTACGGCTTAATAGACCCGCTGACACCTCTCTTATACATTACGGCTGAATTGGCCGTTTCCCCGTATGGCCGAAACGGGACGTAATTTGAAAAGAAAAAAAAAGGAAAATAAATTTTGATTTTTTTTTTCCAAAACTGCAAGTTAAGGGTCGGGTGGTAAGTTAGGTGGGCAGGAAATTCTCCTAAAGTTTCAAAACGTGATGAAAAATGTTAATTGAGAGTTTCCTCTCCTAACCTTTCCGAGTAAGCCGGACGACTCAGACAGAAAACGAGACAATACATCACTTTTGTGAGCCCATTTCATTTAACATTACGGCCACTTTTGGTCATAGCGAGAAGCGAGGGTTTTTTTTTAAGAGGACGGGTTGTACCGTTAAGAGGACGGGTTGTACCGTTAAGAGGACGGGTTGTACCGTTAAGAGGACGGGTTGTACCGTTAAGAGGACGGGTTGTACCGTTAAGAGGACGGGTTGTACCGTTAAGAGGACGGGTTGTACCGTTAAGAGGACGGGTTGTACCGTTAAGAGGACGGGTTGTACCGTTAAGAGGACGGGTTGTACCGTTAAGAGGACGGGTTGTACCGTTAAGAGGACGGGTTGTACCGTTAAGAGGACGGGTTGTACCGTTAAGAGGACGGGTTGTACCGTTAAGAGGACGGGTTGTACCGTTAAGAGGACGGGTTGTACCGTTAAGAGGACGGGTTGTACCGTTAAGAGGACGGGTTGTACCGTTAAGAGGACGGGTTGTACCGTTAAGAGGACGGGTTGTACCGTTAAGAGGACGGGTTGTACCGTTAAGAGGACGGGTTGTACCGTTAAGAGGACGGGTTGTACCGTTAAGAGGACGGTTTGTACCGTTAAGAGGACGGGTTGTACCGTTAAGAGGACGGGTTGTACCGTTAAGAGGACGGGTTGTACCGTTAAGAGGACGGGTTGTACCGTTAAGAGGACGGGTTGTACCGTTAAGAGGACGGGTTGTACCGTTAAGAGGACGGGTTGTACCGTTAAGAGGACGGGTTGTACCGTTAAGAGGACGGGTTGTACCGTTAAGAGGACGGGTTGTACCGTTAAGAGGACGGGTTGTACCGTTAAGAGGACGGGTTGTACCGTTAAGAGGACGGGTTGTACCGTTAAGAGGACGGGTTGTACCGTTAAGAGGACGGGTTGTACCGTTAAGAGGACGGGTTGTACCGTTAAGAGGACGGGTTGTACCGTTAAGAGGACGGGTTGTACCGTTAAGAGGACGGGTTGTACCGTTAAGAGGACGGGTTGTACCGTTAAGAGGACGGGTTGTACCGTTAAGAGGACGGGTTGTACCGTTAAGAGGACGGGTTGTACCGTTAAGAGGACGGGTTGTACCGTTAAGAGGACGGGTTGTACCGTTAAGAGGACGGGTTGTACCGTTAAGAGGACGGGTTGTACCGTTAAGAGGACGGGTTGTACCGTTAAGAGGACGGGTTGTACCGTTAAGAGGACGGGTTGTACCGTTAAGAGGACGGGTTGTACCGTTAAGAGGACGGGTTGTACCGTTAAGAGGACGGGTTGTACCGTTAAGAGGACGGGTTGTACCGTTAAGAGGACGGGTTGTACCGTTAAGAGGACGGGTTGTACCGTTAAGAGGACGGGTTGTACCGTTAAGAGGACGGGTTGTACCGTTAAGAGGACGGGTTGTACCGTTAAGAGGACGGGTTGTACCGTTAAGAGGACGGGTTGTACCGTTAAGAGGACGGGTTGTACCGTTAAGAGGACGGGTTGTACCGTTAAGAGGACGGGTTGTACCGTTAAGAGGACGGGTTGTACCGTTAAGAGGACGGGTTGTACCGTTAAGAGGACGGGTTGTACCGTTAAGAGGACGGGTTGTACCGTTAAGAGGACGGGTTGTACCGTTAAGAGGACGGGTTGTACCGTTAAGAGGACGGGTTGTACCGTTAAGAGGACGGGTTGTACCGTTAAGAGGACGGGTTGTACCGTTAAGAGGACGGGTTGTACCGTTAAGAGGACGGGTTGTACCGTTAAGAGGACGGGTTGTACCGTTAAGAGGACGGGTTGTACCGTTAAGAGGACGGGTTGTACCGTTAAGAGGACGGGTTGTACCGTTAAGAGGACGGGTTGTACCGTTAAGAGGACGGGTTGTACCGTTAAGAGGACGGGTTGTACCGTTAAGAGGACGGGTTGTACCGTTAAGAGGACGGGTTGTACCGTTAAGAGGACGGGTTGTACCGTTAAGAGGACGGGTTGTACTGCTGCCTTGCACCGTAACGAATTTTATTCTGTTAAATTAAAGTACATTTCGCGACATCATGATTTGCATACGTCAAAAAATATACAAGATAAAAAATATTAGACAATTTGGTGCAATTTATTTGCTTCAAAATGCCGTTGTTAGACTTCACACACTCGTTACTAGGACTTGCTAACGCTATAAAATAAACAAATTACGACGACCTCCGTTAGTAACTACTTTCTTACTTAATTATAGAACTGTCATAGATTGTAATTAAGTCACCAAGCTGCAAAATATACAAGGACAAGAGAGGCTGCCTTACACGACAAACACCTCCGAAGAATATCTGATCAACCAGGCTGTGATTCACACGTCAGGCTGCGAGCAGCCGCCTCCAACAGCCTGGATGACCAGGGGCCAGATTCACGAAGCAGTTACGCAAGTACTTACGAACCTGTCCATCTTTTTTCAATCCTTGTCGGCTTTGTTTACAATTATTAAACAGTTAATGAGCTCCGAAGCACCAGGAGGCTGTTTATAACAATAACAACAGTTGATTGGCAAGTTTTCATGCTTGTAAACTGTTTAATAAATGTCACCAAAGCCGTCAAAGATTGAGGAAAGATGTACACGTTCGTAAGTACTTACGTAACTGCTTCGTGAATCTGACCGCAGCCGACCCAACTGGGAGGCCTAATCGGAGACCGGGCCGCGGAGCCATTGATCCCCGGAACCTAAACAAGGTAGACACAAGGTAGGCTGGGCCCACGTGACCAATGAAGACTTGGGATATTTTGTCCCAAAAATGGATTAATTTTTAACGTTGCTCTGTAATTGTCGAAAATTATCCCATGAAAACAGAAGGAAATAGGAACATCCCCTTAAGAGATAGATGTGTGAGCCACGACGAGCGATATGCTCTCTCACTGTAGTGAGAGGACAATATTGACGTGCATTAGTCCCATTCCTTCATACATACAATCACATATGTTACAATTCCCACATAATTTGTCAGATTTGAATTCATTTATTAAATTATGGATTACGTCTAAGTAATGCAGATTACGTCTAAGTAACGCAGATTATGTCTAAGTAACGCGGATTACGTCTAAGTAACGCGGATTACGTCTAAGTAAAGCAGATTACGTCTAAGTAAAGCAGATTACGTCTAAGTAAAGCAGATTACGTCTAAGTAATGCAGATTGTCTAAGTAATGCAGATTACGTCTAAGTAAAGCAGATTACGTCTAAGTAAAGCAGATTACGTCTAAGTAATGCAGATTACGTCTAAGTAACGCAGATTACAGTTACACGCGATGCTCAAGATGGGCTTACCTGTGGTGAGAGGTCGTGAGAGATGGTGAGAGATGGTGAGAGGTCGTGAGAGATGGTGAGAGATGGTGAGAAGTGGTGAGAGATGGTGAGAGATGGTGAGAGGTGAGGTCACTGTCGTCCTCCGACTTGCAAGGCGAGACTCAGGCATGTGAACGTACTCATGAACGTCGTCAACCCAACATCAACAGCGACTAGTTCAAACTCCCTGTGATCAGACACAAGTGTTTCTGGTCCTTATCCGGCACTAAATGAACACTTCACTCACACTGTAGACGCTCCGTCACAACACAACCACAGGTAACACCGTCACAACACAACCACAGGTAACACCGTCACAACACAACCACAGGTAACACCGTCACAACACAACCACAGGTAACACCGTCACAACACAACCACAGGTAACACCGTCACAACATAACCACAGGTAACACCGTCACAACACAACCACAGGTAACACCGTCACAACACAACCACAGGTAACACCGTCACAACACAACCACAGGTAACACCGTCACAACACAACCACAGGTAACACCGTCACAACACAACCACAGGTAACACCGTCACAACACAACCACAGGTAACACCGTCACAACACAACCACAGGTAACACCGTCACAACATAACCACAGGTAACACCGTCACAACACAACCACAGGTAACACCGTCACAACACAACCACAGGTAACACCGTCACAACACAACCACAGGTAACACCGTCACAACACAACCACAGGTAACACCGTCACAACACAACCACAGGTAACACCGTCACAACACAACCACAGGTAACACCTGAATGACCTCACCCACCGCGTAAAATGACTGAACAACCCGTCCTCAGGTCAGGCTCGTTACGGGACCAGCTAAAACCTAGCAAGATGCACTCATCATTGTTAACATACTGTGTATCAAAAACTAGTTTCGTCTTATATCTTAGTTAATATTATTATATATTAAATTTCTATGTGTAGTTAGGTGTTCAGGTGTTCAGATGTAACTCAGGTGTTTAGGTAACTTAGGTTAGGTGTTTAGGTTCTATTGGCGAGTATTTCAACTCGTCCTCAGACCAAGTCCATTCATTCAAAACAGGAATTGCCTCAAATATATATTGATATTATTTTATATTACCATAATGTACATATTTAGGCACTGTTTAAGTTCTGTTGGTGATTATTTGTATTTGAAGTACGTGGGTGAAGCATTTCAACCCGTCTTCGACTCAAGTCCATTACATCCAGCGGTCGACCCCACAGACTCATTCATAAATTTTAACATGCTGTTCATTTAAAACGGGAAGTTTCTCATATATAAATTAATATTATAATATATAAGAATATTGTGCATATATAGGTATAGCTTAGGTTAGGTGTTTAAGTTCTGTTGGCGATTGTTTACATTTGTAGTACGTGGGTGAAGCATTTACAGCGTTGTGGTTCGAACACAAGTCGTCAGTGAAGCACTTGTTCCGGACGTGTTCGGACGTCATCAGTAGTGAGTCCAGCCCGTCCTCCAAACAAGGACCCAAAAGTGATTCCATCCACTCGCCAACCCTCAGCTGTTTATGAATGAAAAACTGTTTCATTAACATTCATAAATAAACATTCATAAATAAACATTCATAAATAAACATTCATAGATAAACATTCATAGATAAACATTCATAGATAAACATTCATAGATAAACATTCATAGATAAACATTCATAGATAAACATTCATAAATTAACATTCATAAACCCTTCAAAATCTAGCTGGAAAAATTATCAGGAAACAAAGGGGGACCTTCGACAAGCTGCCGGCTTCTTGTCCCCGTGGAGGGGGCTAGAGCAGGGTTTTCAAGGTGAGGGTCAGGAACCATTACCGGGTCACAAGACGCTTATCACTGGGTCTTGAGGTCACTAAGGTCCCATTACCGGGTCACAAGACGCTTATCACTGGGTCTTGAGGTCACTAAGGTTCCATTACCGGGTCACAAGACGCTTATCACTGGGTCGTGAGGTCACTAAGGTCCCATTACCGGGTCACAAGACGCTTATCACTGGGTCGTGAGGTCACTAAGGTCCCATTACCGGGTCACAAGACGCTTATCACTGGGTCGTGAGGTCACTAAGGTCCCATTACCGGGTCACAAGACGCTTATCACTGGGTCGTGAGGTCACTAAGGTCCCATTACCGGGTCACAAGACGCTTATCACTGGGTCGTGAGGTCACTAAGGTCTCATTACCGGGTCACAAGACGCTTATCACTGGGTCGTGAGGTCACTAAGGTCCCATTACCGGGTCACAAGACGCTTATCACTGGGTCGTGAGGTCACTAAGGTCCCATTACCGGGTCACAAGACGCTTATCACTGGGTCGTGAGGTCACTAAGGTCCCATTACCGGGTCACAAGACGCTTATCACTGGGTCGTGAGGTCACTAAGGTCCCATTACCGGGTCACAAGACGCTTATCACTGGGTCGTGAGGTCACTAAGGTCCCATTACCGGGTCACAAGACGCTTATCACTGGGTCGTGAGGTCACTAAGGTCCCATTACCGGGTCACAAGACGCTTATCACTGGGTCGTGAGGTCACTAAGGTCCCATTACCGGGTCACAAGACGCTTATCACTGGGTCGTGAGGTCACTAAGGTCCCATTACCGGGTCACAAGACGCTTATCACTGGGTCGTGAGGTCACTAAGGTCCCATTACCGGGTCACAAGACGCTTATCACTGGGTCGTGAGGTCACTAAGGTCCCATTACCGGGTCACAAGACGCTTATCACTGGGTCGTGAGGTCACTAAGGTCCCATTACCGGGTCACAAGACGCTTATCACTGGGTCGTGAGGTCACTAAGGTCCCATTACCGGGTCACAAGACGCTTATCACTGGGTCGTGAGGTCACTAAGGTCCCATTACCGGGTCACAAGACGCTTATCACTGGGTCGTGAGGTCACTAAGGTCCCATTACCGGGTCACAAGACGCTTATCACTGGGTCGTGAGGTCACTAAGGTCCCATTACCGGGTCACAAGACGCTTATCACTGGGTCGTGAGGTCACTAAGGTCCCATTACCGGGTCACAAGACGCTTATCACTGGGTCGTGAGGTCACTAAGGTCACAAATATCGGTGACCTTTCTGGTGTGTTTTGTCACTATAACTTTGCCATCTATATAAATATCACTGCATTGATGTACTAATTGTCGAAAGGCGGGACTTAGGAGCAGATGCTCAACCCTACAACCTCAACTAGATGAGCACAACTGTAGGTGAGTACAACAGGGTGAATACAGCTATGAGAGTATACCTAGGTGAGTACAACTTGGTACTCACCTAGTTGTGCTTGCGGGGGTTGAACTCTGGCTCTTTAGTCCCGCCTCTCAACCGTCAATCAGCTGGTGTACAGGTTCCTGAGCCTATTGGGCTCTATCATATCTACATTTAAAACTGTGTATGGAGTCAGCCTCCACCACATCACTGCTTAATGCATTCCATCTGTTAACTACTCTGACACTGAAAAAGTTCCTTTTAACGTCTCTGTGGCTCATGTGGGTACTCAGTTTCCACCTGTATCCCCTTGTTCGTGTACCACCCGTGTAAGTGCATACAACTAGGTAAGTACAACTAGGTGAGTAAAACTAGGTGAGTACAGCTAGTTAACTACACTGGCGCTCCTTGTAGTCATTCATGTTCTAAGTTTTCGACCTCTTATTCATTTTGGATGAAGATCAGATGCAGTAGACTCGGTTAAGACGTTCATCTCCTGAACTTCCACTAACTTTGCTCACCATGTTTCTTCTCCGCCATGGGGGGGGGGGGAGGTTCTCTTTCTAATCTCTCTCTCACATTGATTTAGATCGACAATAATTAGTTTAGTTCTCCTTCCTTGTGCTGCTGTTGCTGCCTTTTGCTGCTTATCTTCGCATTCTTTGTGACCTCAAATTCCTGTCTGAGTCTTTTGATACTTGCTTCGCAGTTGAATAGGACCACGACCACTGTCTAATTTTTATTCGGTGTCACAGCAGTCTGTCCTCCTGCGCGTTCCCAACCTCACCAAACTCTTATAATAAAGTGCCCGAACCTAACCAACCCGAGGACCCATCAGCAGAAAACGGGACATCACATCAATTTCTCGAACTGCTATCATTGTTGAGTACATTTAGGGACAGGGGCGGCCTGTGGGGCTGTGATGACCAGGGGGAGGGGGGGCATGGGAGTCAGGAGGGACCAGTTGTGCAGGGGGATGATAACCACAGTGGGATGGTTATCATCCCACTGTGGTTATCATGTGAGGCTGGAGACAGAGGGAGGACAGCATGGCGGCTCACTGGTAGGTCCAGGTCAATACTTTCCTCTATATCTGTCCTGGAGTTTTATTTTATTTTCCTGTTGTTCACCTCGGCTGTTCCAGTGGTGGAGAACGGGACCAAAACAGGTTGGGGCCAGATTCACGAAGCAGTTACGCAAGCACGAACGAACGTGTACATCTTTCCTCAGTCTTTGACGGCTCTGGTTACATTTATTAAACAGTTTACAAGCATGAAAACTTGCCAATCAGCTGTTGTTATTGTTATAAACAGCCTCCTGGTGCTTCGGAGCTCATTAACTGTTTAATAATTGTAAACAAAGCCGCCAAAGATTGAGAAAAGATGTACAGGTTCGTAAGTGCTGGTGTAACTGCTTCGTGAATCTGGCTCCTGGGCTCTGTTTTTCCAGTTACACGGCCCAATTTCGTGTCTTGCCACGATATCAACTATTTGCCAATTAAACATCTAAGCATTCAAACTTTCTTCTGATTTCATCTTAAAAAAATCAAAAGAAAGTATTTTCTGCATCGATATCATTTCTACTTCAAATAATTATCGCAATATCACTCTTCTATGGTTATTTCGTTTGGCATCCTGATACCTGTCCTCCATCCTGATACCTGTCCCCCATCCTGATACCTCTCCCCCATCCTAATACCTCTCCCCCCATCCTAATACCTCTCCCCATCCTAATACCTCTCCCCCCATCCTAATACCTCTCCCCCCATCCTAATACCTCTCCCCCATCCTAATACCTCTCCTCCCATCCTAATACCTCTCCCCATCCTAATACCTCTCCCCCCATCCTAATACCTCTCCCCCCATCAAAATACCTCTCCCCATCCTAATACCTCTCCCCCCATCCTAATACCTCTCCCCCATCCTAATACCTCTCCTCCCATCCTAATACCTCTCCCCATCCTAATACCTCTCCCCCCATCCTAATACCTCTCCTCCATCCTAATACCTCTCCCCCCATCCTAATACCTCTCCCCATCCTAATACCTCTCCCCCCATCCTAATACCTCTCCCCCCATTCTAATACCTCTCCCCCCATCAAAATACCTCTCCCCCATCCTAATACCTCTCCCCCCATCCTAATACCTCTCCCCATCCTAATACCTCTCCCCCCATCCTAATACCTCTCCCCCCATTCTAATACCTCTCCCCCCATCAAAATACCTCTCCCCATCCTAATATCTCTCCTCCATCCTAATACCTCTCCCCCATCCTAATACCTCTCCCCATCCTAATACCTCTCCCCCCATCCTAATACCTCTCCCCCCATTCTAATACCTCTCCCCCCATCAAAATACCTCTCCCCCATCCTAATACCTCTCCTCCATCCTAATACCTCTCCCCCATCCTAATACCTCTCCCCCATCCTAATACCTCTCCCCCCATCCTAATACCTCTCCCCATCCTAATACCTCTCCCCCCATCCTAATACCTCTCCCCCCATTCTAATACCTCTCCCCCCATCAAAATACCTCTCCCCATCCTAATACCTCTCCTCCATCCTAATACCTCTCCCCCCATCCTAATACCTCTCCCCGTCCTAATACCTCTCCCCCCATCCTAATACCTCTCCCCCATCCTGATACCTCTCCCCCCATCCTAATTCCTCTCCCCATCCTAATACCTCTCCCCATCCTAATACCTCTCCCCCCATCCTAATAACTCTCCCCCCATCTTAATACCTCTCCCCCCATCCTAATACCTCTCCCCCCATCCTGATACCTCTCCCCCCATCCTAATACCTCTCCCCATCCTAATACCTCTCCCCATCCTAATACCTCTCCCTATCCTAATACCTCTCCCCCCATCCTAATACCTCTCCCCCCATCCTAATTCCTCTCCCCATCCTAATACCTCTCCCCCCATCCTAATACCTCTCCCCATCCTAATACCTCTCCCCCCATCCTAATACCTCTCCCCATCCTAATACCTCTCCCCCATCCTGATACCTCTCCCCCCATCCTAATACCTCTCCCCATCCTAATACCTCTCCCCCCATCCTAATACCTCTCCCCCCATCCTAATACCTCTCCCCATCCTAATACCTCCCCCCCATCCTAATACCTCTCCCCCCATCCTAATACCTCTCCCCCCATCCTAATACCTCTCCCCCCATCCTAATACCTCTCCCCCCATCCTAATACCTCTCCCCCCATCCTAATACCTCTCCCCATCCTTATACCATAACTCAAGATGTTACCTTCACTTTCCAATCTCTCAACTTCTATTTCCGGCTCTGTTTTCATCTCTCTCTTATTTCATCTCTTTAAAAGCCTCCAGAGAACTGTTTCTGTCTCCCATCTTGTCGTCCGGTTTCTTATGATTTCCTTTTGTTAAAGAAACATTTCTCCTTCCATTTATTCCTCATTTCCACACATTCCTTTGTTATCCTCTCTACCTTCTTACCCCTCTCGTTGTGTGGTCCAGGGCCATATGATCCGTGGTCCAGGGCCATATGATCCGTGGTCCAGGGCCATATGATCCGTGGTCCAGGGCCATATGATCCGTGGTTCAGGGCCATATGATCCGTGGTTCAGGGCCATATGATCCGTGGTTCAGGGCCATATGATCCGTGGTTCAGGGACATATGATCCGTGGTCCAGGGCCATATGATCCGTGGTTCAGGGACATATGAT
The DNA here is from genome assembly GCF_040958095.1 of Procambarus clarkii. Lineage (NCBI taxonomy): Eukaryota > Metazoa > Arthropoda > Malacostraca > Decapoda > Cambaridae > Procambarus > Procambarus clarkii. The sequence continues at coordinate 41,086,215 of NC_091165.1, read as the reverse complement.
CCGTGGTTCAGGGCCATATGATCCGTGGTTCAGGGACATATGATCCGTGGTTCAGGGCCATATGATCCGTGGTTCAGGGCCATATGATCCGTGGTTCAGGGCCATATGATCCGTGGTTCAGGGCCATATGATCCGTGGTTCAGGGCCATATGATCCGTGGTCCAGGGACATATGATCCGTGGTCCAGGGCCATATGATCCGTGGTCCAGGGCCATATGATCCGTGGTCCAGGGCCATATGATCCGTGGTCCAGGGACATATGATCCGTGGTCCAGGGCCATATGATCCGTGGTTCAGGGCCATATGATCCGTGGTTCAGGGCCATATGATCCGTGGTTCAGGGCCATATGATCCGTGGTTCAGGGCCATATGATCCGTGGTTCAGGGCCATATGATCCGTGGTCCAGGGACATATGATCCGTGGTCCAGGGGCCATAAGATCCGTGGTTCAGGGCCATATGATCCGTGGTTCAGGGCCATATGATCCGTGGTCCAGGGGCCATAAGATCCGTGGTTCAGGGCCGTATGATCCGTGGTTCAGGGCCATATGATCCGTGGTTCAGGGCCATATGATCCGTGGTCCAGGGACATATGATCCGTGGTCCAGGGGCCATAAGATCCGTGGTTCAGGGCCATATGATCCGTGGTTCAGGGCCATATGATCCGTGGTTCAGGGCCATATGATCCGTGGTTCAGGGCTATATGATCCGTGGTCCAGGGCCATATGATCCGTGGTTCAGGGATATATGATCCGTGGTTCAGGGCCATATGATCCGTGGTTCAGGGCCATATGATCCGTGGTCCAGGGCCATATGATCCGTGGTCCAAGGCCATAAGATCCATGGTCCAAGGCCATAAGATCCATGGACCAAGGCCGTAAGATCCATGGACCAAGACCATAAGATCCATGGACCAAGACCATAAGATCCATGGACCAAGGCCATAAGATCCATGGACCAAGACCATAAGATCCATGGACCAAGACCATAAGATCCATGGACCAAGACCATAAGATCCATGGACCAAGGACATAAGATCCAAGGACCAAGACCATAAGATCCATGGACCAAGACCATAAGATCCATGGACCAAGGCCATAAGTTCCATGGACCAAGGCCATAAGATCCATGGACCAAGGCCATAAGATCCATGGACCAAGGCCATAAGATCCATGGACCAAGACCATAAGATCCATGGACCAAGACCATAAGATCCATGGACCAAGGCCATAAGATCCATGGACCAAGACCATATTGGTCTTTGACATTGTCACACTGCCAATGTTGTCATTGCAAAATGTACTCCTTAGGCCATTAGATGTTCCTAATTACCTTAACTCCTGCCGGAAACCTCATTAGTGGAGTGAATCTCGTGTCGCCATCCTCCGAATATGTTGTCCCTCATGGCCTCATGACCACATACAGGCTATCCTCATGAGCATGTGGTGTGTGGCACTGTTTACAGTTCTACTTGGCCTCATGTTGCACGATATTATCTTTCACTGACCTGTGATTCTTGGTTCTAATTTAATTATGGTTTCTTATTTACAGTTTAAAAACACAAGTACATAGGAACCAAGTAACTGACCAGGCGTTAGAAAGGCGGGGCTAGGGAGCTAATGCTCGACCTTACAGGCGCATGAGATTAAACACACAGACACACCCACACACAGAAGAGCATGTAGCTGAGTGGATAGCGCTTGGGACTCGTAATCCTAAGAACCGGGGATCGACCCCCGGTGGAGGCGGAAACAAATGGGCAGAGTTTCTTTCATCCTGATGCCCCTGTTACCTAGAGGTAAATAAGTACCTGGGACATAGACAGCTGTTACGGGCTGCTTTCTGTGTATGTGTGGGGGTGGGACATGATCACCACATTCAAGATTCTCAAGGGAATCGATAGGGTAGATAAAGACAGGCTATTTAACACAAGGGGCACACGCACTAGGGGACACAGGTGGAAACTGAGTGCCCAAATGAGCCACAGGAAGGTTAGGAAGATTTTTTAGTGTCAGAGTGGTTGACAAATGGAATGCATTAGGCAGTGATGTGGTGGAGGCTGACTCCATACACAGTTTCAAGTGTAGATATGATAGAGCCCAATAGGCTCAGGAATCTGTACACCAGTTGATTGACGGTTGAGAGGCGGGACCAAAGAGCCAAAGCTCAACCCCCGCAAACACAATTAGGTGAATACACACACACACACACACACACACACACACACACACACACACACACACACACACACACACACACACACACACACACACACACACACACACACACACACACACACACACACACACACACACACACACACACACACACATATTCATTAACGCACTCAAACGTAAAATTAAAACACAAAAATATTAATTACTGTAAGTTCTAAGTACCATAAATTTGACTCTTCGTTATCACCCAGGAGTAACAAGGTCCTAGCAAAGTACGGTCCGCGTTTCATTAGTTTCTAGTATCATAGGATTTATAACCAATATATATATAACAACAACAACATTGCAAGTCCCAGCATTTACAACGTTGAGTAAACTGTTTACATCCCGTCCTGTTTACACTAGAGCCCTGGATACACTCAACTTACAGAGCATATACTTTACATTTTATTTTACAACTTACTCCTACATTTACAGAGAGAGAACTAGGAGGACGAGGAAGAGGAGGACGAGGAAGACAAGAATGGCGAGGAATGTGAGCTACAATAACTGCAGCAGATGGCCAGGGGACGAGGAGGAAGCGAGAGGTCTTCACGAGGTGTACAAGGCAGTGTTCCATGTGGTGTTCCCGGTGCTCATCACCGTCGGCGTCATCACCAACGTCCTCAACCTTGTGGTCCTCACTCGTCCCATGATGAGGAACAGGGCCTACAGGTCTGTATATCTGCTTCGTGTCTCTGTCTGCCTGTCTGTGGCTGCCTGTCTATCTGTCTGTGGCTGCCTGTCTACCTGTCTGTGGCTGCCTGTATACCTGTCTGTGGCTGCCTGTATACCTGTCTGTGGCTGCCTGTCTACCTGTCTGTGGCTGCCTGTCTACCTGTCTGTGGCTGCCTGTCTACCTGTCTGTGGCTGCCTGTCTACCTGTCTGTGGCTGCCTGTCTACCTGTCTGTGGCTGCCTGTCTGTGGCTGCTTGTCTACCTGTCTGTGGCTGCCTGTCTACCTGTATGTGGCTGCCTGTCTATCTGTCTGTGGCTGCCTGTCTACCTGTCTGTGGCTGCCTGTCTACCTGTCTGTGGCTGCCTGTATACCTGTCTGTGGCTGCCTGTCTACCTGTCTGTGGCTGCCTGTATACCTGTCTGTGGCTGCCTGTCTACCTGGCTGTGGCTGCCTGTCTATCAACATGTCTATGGTTGTCTTCCTGTTTATGGCTGTGTACAAGCAGCCTTCTACACAGCCATGAAGAAGCAACTTTCTTCTGTGCCGTCGTCACGAGTCGCTCCACCTGTCGCCTAATAGAACGTCGCATTTTGACGTACAATCTACTTAAGGACAAATTTTGTCGTTCAAGAAAATGTTAGGAGCTCGCAAAATTGACATGCTGTCCCGTTTTCTGTTTTAGGTCCTCTGGTAGGTTGGGGTAAGGTGTTGTGAACCCCAGTATAGCCTCATGATTTAGGCTCTGTCCCAGTGTGAGAGTTATTCCTCACTTGGTCCTACAGAGGAACAGGAGAGGAGTTGAAATATGATTGTTATCGTTGGATGATACAGAAGCGGCATTGAGGTGTTACTGAGCCACTTAAGAGGGAGCCGGTCGACCGAGCGGACAGCACGCTGGACTTGTGATCCTGTGGTCCCGCGTTCGATCCCGGGTGCCGGCGAGAAACAATGGGCAGAGTTTCTTTCACCCTATGCCCCTGTTACCTAGCAGTAAATAGGTACCTGGGGGTGACAGCCCGTGACAGTCAGCTGTCACGGGCTGCTTCCTGGGGGTGGAGGCCTGGTCGAGGACCGGGCCGCGGGGACACTAAAAAGCCCCGAAATCATCTCAAGATAACAAGATAAGATAGCCATTCTACAAGGGGAAAGGAGCAGGATGACGTCATCGCTAGCCAATGAGGGGGGGGGAGGAGCTGGATGACGTCATCCCTAGCCAATGAGGGACAAGGAAGGACTGGCGTGTCGTGTGCAGTGTTTATGACGTCAGTTGTTAGTGTGAGGTCAAGGAGAGAGCACGCAGTCCGACGCAGCTGAGAAGACAGTGCAGTCCTTGCGATTTAGGGAGGAAGACAGCAGTGAACTGCGACGAGGAGAAGAGAGCGATTGGGGACTTCATCTGGACGTGTGGGAGCAGAAGGCTGGTCTGACGCCATGAGTGGGTGGCCGCTGGCCGCTCACTGTGGTAGACCTGAGACGTCTGGTTCACCTCGATGAGGTCTTGTTGACTGAGGAGCCGGGTTAATACCTGTGTATTAACCCATCACATAATTCAGAAAAGACGAAATCAATGGTGACAAGTGAATGAGGAATTTGTGGGCGACCTGGGAGAGATAAACTCCAGGCGCCATCTTGACTTTGTGGAAGCAGGCGTCGTCGCTCCAGTTAATTTACGGTACGAGCCTTTGATTGATACAGTTTGACTTGTACACTGCGATCCTGTGCCCAGTGATCGTATATCGATGCCTAGACACGTGAATTAGGCATGCATATAGCGATAATGAAGAGATATTAGAGAATTACGATGAAATTGCTTGAAGGAGGTCAGAGCAACGCATACTCGCACGACGGTGGTTGATCGTCAACTGACATTAATAAGTGACAGCAGGCGGGGGTTTCCAGTGTGGACTCGCCCGGCGGGGGAGTACCTTTCGCAGTACGCGATGAGAACCAGTTGATAGAGTGGAGTAATAAACAATTTATTTCAATTATTGTCTAGTCGTTCATGCAAGTAGATTATTTTGTTATGATAAGCTTGCAGGTTCGTTAGTGGTAGGTACAGGTTCAGACACGGTACCTGTAATGAGTTGACATCCATTTTGAGTACCAGTTGACTGACGGATCTACCCTTGAAGAGGTAGATACATCGACAGGATTTGTATTCTAGTCGAATATAAGAAACATTAATCCACAAGAATCGTTGGACGTCTGTTTGTATGAGATCATTGTATCAGTACACTAGACGCAGTGAATGGAGGCGAGAGTGTTCAGTCTTCTGTTTTGATTTATATGCCAAAGGCGATGTTTGTTGATGACTAGGCAACCGGTGCCCACCATGACTGACGCAGGAGGAAACGGTAGCCTAGTGAGGTACATGTTGATGACTAGGCAACCGGTGCCCACCATGACTGACGCAGGAGGAAACGGTAGCCTAGTGAGGTACAATTTGAGGCACAGAAACTATGGAAGAAGAAGAACAACAATTATTGAAGCAGTTATCTATTAACTAAACACTCTATTCTTAAGTAGTTGCTTGTTCGTTGATTGTTGGAGTTATGGGTGTTCTTGATGAATAGCGATTATAGCAAGTTTATTATTATTGTCGAGTTAATTGATAACGAATTCTGCATTGATATCATATTTATATGCCATAATATCCTAAGCTATTGATTGACTAAGTTTAGAAGAGACAGTGGCCATATATATGTTGAATGTGGTTAACATATATCTGCAATCATTCAATATATATTATTGTTAATTTTACAGGTTATATCCTATGCTGTTAGTTTCATCCAAAAAATAATTGTTATAAAGTATACTTTATTTAGGTTCATAATATTATTAAATAAACCCTGAACTGAGTCCTTAACTTTAATAATTGTTCCCTTAGCTGGAAAGTGGAAATTATTAAGAAATTTTATATTTATTAAAAGGAAATCTCAGCTTTCTAATTTTATGTATCTCAAAATTTTTGTACACGTCAGCTATTTTAAGCGTTTTTATTAAATTTAGGCCACTCTGAAAAAAGTTTCAGAATAAGCTACAAATTACTAGGTAAGGTAGATTACCATGACCTGTCTTTTGACTTTTATAATATATCTAAAAATGTCTATATAATTAAAACAATTGCTGTTGTTTGCATTGTCTGTTATCATTAGTTCTGTATCATGACATATAAACCTTAGAATATTTTATATAATGCATAATTATAATTAACAATATTATTTTACAATATTTTTCCAAGTATAATTAGGAATTTACTTAATTTTGTGAAGTCAATTATTAAGATACAAACATTTATGAATAGTTATAGAATAGCTAACTAATTCAAGTTTATTTATCAATTAGAATAAAATATATAATTCTATATTTCTAATACATAAGTTGTTTATGATCGTTATATTTCATAGTTTATAATTTTCTAGGCTGACCTAAACGATGATCATTTAGTTGGATCAAAATGTTATCAAAGTTTTAAAGAAATTGGTTAACAAAAAAACATTACTTATATATATATATATATATATATATATATATATATATATATATATATATATATATATATATATATATAGATATATATATATATATATGTATATATATATATATATATATATATACATATATATATATATATATATATATATATATATATATATATATATATATATATATATATATATATATATATTTACTCTGGTCTTCTCTTTTCATATTAAAGCCTTTAAGTAATACTTTCTTACATCTCCAACTATTCCATCTGGGTATATATGTGATCATGTTTAAGAACTAACTACCACTGCACAATGGTTGTTAAGGCCGTGACAGCTGCTCAGTGACCCTCTAGCGAGTATGTTGACCAGACCACACACTAGAAGGTGAAGGGACGACGACGTTTCGGTCCGTCCTGGACCATTCTCAAGTCGATTGTGTTGGAGAAGGTACGGGACAGTCGACTTGAGAATGGTCCAGGACGGACCGAAACGTCGTCGTCCCTTCACATTCTAGTGTGTGGTCTGGTCAATATACTTTAGCCACGTTATTGTGACTCATTACCTCTAACGAGTATACTGGATTCCTTCTCCTCCCCAGCAATATTTAAAGAACGGGAGGGAGGTACATATACAAGGTTTCAATAGGAGTTTACTGGCCGGCAAGTATTATTTATTCCTAAATGTGGACTACACGGTGAATAACTCTCGCATCTGCCGCAGGGTACTTTACATAGGACTGTGAAACCATAACACAGCCTGTTTGTGACTGCTTATAATCTAAATGTTTTTGACTGTCTGTCTGTCTGTCTACCTGTTTGTTGCTTCCTGACCGTGTACATGTTTGTGGCTACCTATCTGTCTACCTTTTTGTGGATATCTGTCTGTCTTACCAGTTTTTGGCTGCTCGTTTACCTATCATATTTACCTACTGTGAGAAGGATATGAAGGGGTGGTAAGGTAGGGAGGATGAGAGGCAAGGTTGTCACAGCCTAACTTATCGGTGGTGTTGCAGGTGGCTGCGGTGCCTGGCTACGGTGGACATCATGCTCTACCTGCTCACCATCCCCGTGTGTCTGGCCATGGGCGGCCACGGACCCACCACCCACACCCTCGCCTTCTACTACGCCCACTTCGGGTGGGCGCTCAGCATATCCTCGCAGATCCTCAGCTTCTACCTGATGAGTTGGTTCGCCTACGACAGGTTCCTGGCCGTGTGCCGCCACGACAAGTACCCCGACAGCCAGAGGGCGCTGGTGTTCGAGTGGCGGGTGGCGGGAAGCCTGGTGTGGGTGATGGCACTGTACGCCCCCACGGCGGCAGTGGGGCAGGTGTGCCAGGTGGCCGAGGGCTGGGTGCCACTTGACGGTTACACGCTGGGTATGGGTAAGGTGTGGTATCGAGGGTACTCCTGGGTACGGGAGATATTCTCACGGGTGGCGCCCGCCGCCGTCCTCACTTTCTGCAACGTGAAGATCGCTTACCGCCTGAAGCACCTGCGCAGCATCCGTGACAGCTTCGGCAGCGGCGTCCCCCCCGCCAGGCGGGAACGGGAGAGACGCCTGGTGCTGCTACTCTTCTGGGTGACGGCGTTCTTCTACCTCTACAACACGCCCGTCACCATCTACTACTTGGGGTTCCTGAACTACAGCCAGAAGCACACCTACTCCCTCCTCACCTTCGGCGCCATCAGCAACATGCTACAGATGATGGGCAACATCTCCAATTCCATTCTTTATTTCCTCATCAACCCAGACTTCCAGCGCACTCTACGGGCCCTCCTGCACCTGAGGGTCCCTCCGGGCGCCAGGGACCAGGGCCGAGACAGCATCAGGTCCCAAGGTTCCTTCAAACTCAAACTCGGAGTTAGTCTTGGCCTCAACGGCAACAACCAAATTGATTCTGGACTTCAGCCCGACCTGCCGCCTCCTGCCACTCCGGTCTACAGGAGTTATAACTCTTAACATTACCAACACCAGAGGGTCAAGTGTGTGCAATGAGAGACGTCTGCCCAACCGTCTCCTGCCCCCAGGCACTCTCACGGTGAGGGTCGGAGTCTGAGGACACACACACACGGCTCCTGGGAACTAGGGTCCTTCATGGTGTCGCATGACAAGACCATCACAGTGCTGAAGTTGTTAATGCCGGCCAGAAACTGGTGTCCAGTATTCCCTGGGTGATCTCTGCGCCTCATCAATCGGTGATGCTAACTACTGCACCACGGTGCTGTGTGTGGGGGAGTCAGTCACTCTCTCACTGGTCAGGAACACAGCAGATCAAACCCCGAGATCAGTGGAACACTCAACATCGACAGATATAATTATTTACTCGAATCAAAGATCAATTGAGTTCTTAGGCTATGACGCAGGTTAACAGTATCAATGGCGCACAGAATCAAATTGAGTCCAACATCAAGTGACGTTCAGAATTAAATAAAAACAAAGGCATTGAGTTCTGTTAATATAGCCCTTTAAGCTTTCTAAGTTCTGACACATTTCTGGCTAATATCAACTAAAAAGAAGATAAACAGTTTTATATTATAAAAAAATATTAGTAATTGTGATATCATTATCAAAAACATTTAATGAAAATAATGAATACGAGGCTGTAATTGATAATTTTCTTCACAAACTCTCTCTGTATACATTGCATTGCCTTTTATTTTCATGAGAATTTAAATGTTGATCCAATTTTCAAGACCTGACATCAATATTAAAAATTAATTTATGTGAAATTATTTTTATCCAAGGTAGTATATTGAATATTTGTTTAAGTTTTTCAAGTTTACATATTTTTATCTCATTCGCAATGAAGACATTTATTTGGTCTTTTTTGAAATATATTAGAAATCCCGAGTACCAAGTCGATCAGAAATGAAGACCTGAGCCTGAGAACGCTGGCTTGTGGTCTAGCACGTGTTTACATGCAGGTGTTTAAAGGAAAAACACCTGCGGGGTGACGTGCACTACCAAGGAGACACCCTGGCGAGCCAACACGCGTAATAACAGCCTGGTGGAACACAACTTATCTGAGGCTAAATAATGATGTCATTTTACAATTAATCTTTTAATAATGAATGAAACTGTCTAATTTTAGCCTAATAAAACTGCCCAGTGATGTTCATTAATTAAGATATATAAACTTTATAACAAAGTCTTGAAATAGATTTTTAGTCTGTAGCTAAGTATTTAAAATTCTATGCTAATCATACATGTAAAAACTCGCATATTTGTAAAACATAGAATATCAGTGTTCGAAATCATTAATATCCGGCGCCAATGAACATTTGTACTTCATTAGTGAAACTTCGGGTAACAGGAGAACAAATTGTATCACTGCGGTCCTGTCCAGCTATTGGTCAAAACTAAACAAAAGCAGAGCATTAATGCGCACCTGGGCGCACTGATAATTGGGGCATGTTTCAGTGTGTTGATATTACCGTCAATCTAGTATTCTAATATTGTATTAATTCAAATAATTCACTGGAATATAAATAATATAATACACTTTTGTAAATAATAATCAATTAATTTTTATCATTTGTTGTTGTTGTTATTTTAGATTCAGCTACTGGGAACAAAAAGTTGTAAGTAGCACTGGCTATGGTGAGCCCGTAGTGGACTTACCTGGTACAGGAGCGGGGTAAGTTAGAAATATGTGTAGAATAATGAACTCCACATTGTTAGAGTTAGGGAAACACTATTTCTCAAATATTGATACTGTTCTTATAACATTCCCCATTTTGCACCCGCAAGATAATGTAAGATTTTAAGGGTTGTCAGATGTTAATCTTCTTGTTTGAGGAGCTGTTCACTTGAGACAGTTAAGCAAGTCCCAGCTGTGTCTGGGTACAAGTGACAGGATGAACAACCCAGCGGGTTTTCTTCCTATTGGGGAGTGTTGTACATGCTGCTATGGCGGTGTGTCCACTCACAGGATGAGTGGCGCTGCCCAATACTGTCACTATGGCGGTGTGTCCACTCACAGGATGAGCGGCGCTGCCCAATACTGTCACTATGGCGTTGTGTCCACTCACAGGATGAGCGGCGCTGCCCAATACTGTCACTATGGTGTTGTGTTTACTCACAGGATGAGTGGCGCTGCCCAATACTGTCACTATGGCGGTGTGTCCACTCACAAGATGAGTGGTGTTGCCCAATAAACTCGCCCCTCGGGGCAAAATTTAAAAGTAGCACGGGCTATGGTGAGCCCACAGTGGACTTACCTGGTACATGAGCGGGGCTGTAACTTGTGTATTTTGTCGATTATTTCAGTGTGTTGAGTTTTCACTGCATTCTACAATGTTCTATATTGTGTTGTATTGTTATTGTAAAAATATATTGTTTTTTATATAAAGTATTTTATCCTATGTATTGATTTTCTTGCATTTCAAACACCATTGTTACAGATAATACAGTTGAATTGGCAGCTGGTAAACAAATACAATATTTGGGTTAGGTATATAATTTCGACTCAACTTCCCAACAGGAAAAGTCAAAGCAAATGAAAATAATGCTCCAGGTCCACCACGCCCCAAGGGCTGAACACCAGAGGACAGGAAAGCCTCACTGAGCCACAGGGGTTTCACATGCCACCCACAACAGCCCTCTAGGTCATCACAGCACGTTCATCCCTCCACCAACTGAAGCTCCCAGTTTCCAGGAAGAACTTGAGGCAGAAAGCAACTTAGAGTTATATCTCGTCACTAAAGGTGTGACCGTCATCAACTTGTTCACAAAAATAACTTGATACTATAATTGGCATTGTTACTTACGACACTAATAACAGTAATTAATATAATTCTTATTTGCTTACAATATTATTATTACTTTTAATTTCATAATAATTTTTATTAGGATTCTTATTATTAATATTATTATTGTTATATTGTTACAAGCTCTTATCTTTATTTGTTTCTCATTTGTTATTATCATTCTTATGAGAAAATTTGTTGGAGCAATGCGGGGATTCGAACCCTCGATCAGGGAACTCCCGAGTCCCTCTCCTTACCTCTAAATCTCCTAAATTGCTCCAAATGATTTTCTCATTAACATATCACATTAGTGTAATTTCCTTGTGTTTTCGTAAACATATATATATATATATATATATATATATATATATATATATATATATATATATATATATATATATATATATATATATATATATATATATATATATATATATATATATATATGTCGTACCTAGTAGCCAGAACCCACTTCTATGCCTACTATGCAAGGCCCGATTTGCCTAATAAGCCAAGTTTTCATGAATTAATTGGTTTTTGACTACCTAACCTACCTAACCTAACCTAACCTAACTTTTTCGGCTACCTAACCTAACCTAACCAATAAAGATAGGTTAGGTTAGGTTAGGTAGGGTTGGTTAGGTTCGGTCATATATCTACGTTAATTTTAACTCCAATAAAAAAAAATTGACCACATACATAATGAAATTATTAGCTTTATCATTTCATAAGAAAAAAATTATAGAAAATATATTAATTCAGGAAAACTTGGCTTATTAGGCAAATCGGGCCTTGCATAGTAGGCCAAAAAGTGCGTTCTGGCTACTAGGTACGACATATATATATATATATATATATATATATATATACATATATATATATATATATATATATATATATATATATATGTTCTTGTCTTGTCCTTACTCTCATGGTGGATAGAGTAAATAGTTCCGTGATTTGGGTGTTCATGGTAGGTCGCTCTATTCTTATGTGAATTGCCTCAAGAATTTGTAATCTTCTTGAATCTTGGGTTTTGTCTATTATGCAAGTATTCTTGTTCAACATTTCTCTTGTTAGAAGAGAAAGACAAGACATTTCTAACAAGAGAAATGTTGAACAAGAATACTTGCATAATAGACAAAACCCAAGATTCAAGAAGATTACAAATTCTTGAGGCAATTCACATAAGAATAGAGCGACCTACCATGAACACCCAAATCACGGAACTATTTACTCTACCCACCATGAGAGTAAGGACAAGACAAGAACATATCGATGCCAACACAGAAGACAATGTCCAACATAACAGGCCAATATATATATATATATATATATATATATATATATATATATATATATATATATATATATATATTAGTATATTTTGGTAGCAGTCTTTCCTGTAGACATATATTATTAAATATGACCGAAAAAGTAAGATTAATAATTCTAACACGAATTTTCTCTATCTTTCGTACATTTCTTTTCACTGTTGGTGGTAATTCAAAAATCCATTCTCCAAAATTCATTTTTATTTCTAGTCTGACGCGACACTTGAGCGCGTTTCGTAAAACTTATTACATTTTCAAAGACTTTAGATACACAACTGAATAGAACTTACACATCTCCGATTTGTTTATATCTATATTTGAGTGAGGTGGATGGGGTGAGGTGGCTTTAATAGGGTATTAATTTCATCAACACAAGACAGAACACGAAACAATGGGTATTGAATTGAAGTGATTTGTAGAAAGCCTATTGGTCCATATTTCTTGATGCTTCTATATTGGAGCGGAGTCTTGAGGTGGGTAGAATATAGTTGTGCATTAATTGGCTGTTGATTGCTGGTGTTGACTTTTTAATGTGTAGTGCCTCGCAAACGTCAAGCCGCCTGCTATCGCTGTATCTATCGATGATTTCTGTGTTGTTTACTAGGATTTCTCTGGCGATGGTTTGGTTGTGGGAAGAGATTATATGTTCCTTAATGGAGCCCTGTTGCTTATGCATCGTCATCAAATGCCCCAAGAGGGCATTTGAAGGCATAGACGACGTTGGTCTCTTTTAAAGCGTTCTGCTTTGTGTCTGGAAAGACACAAAGCAGAATGCTTTAAAAGAGACCAACGTCGTCTATGCCTTCAAATGCCCACTTGGGGACTGTAAGCTCCAAAAAACCCAGTATATAGGCAAGACAACAACATCTCTTTCTAGGCGTTTAACGATGCATAAGCAATAGGGCTCCATTAAGGAACATATAAGCTCTTGGGAGGTGGTGATCTTTGGGGTATATAAATACTCCGAAATTACCATCTCTTTTAGGGGTCTGAGCAGGTGGTGGAGCGGGTTAAGGCGTACCTGTTATGCCAGTTGCTGGAAGGCTTCTGTGCTGGCTAGGGTTCGAGTCTCCTGGTGGGAAAGTGTTCTAAAGTTGTATACTTCACTCTCGTGTTTAGGAGAGTTGTGCCTTAAGCATAGACACAGTGTTCTCCCATATTAACAGGGACTTGATGAAATAAACGTATAAATGACCCCTCACTTGCTCTAGTGCTCTTGGGAGGTGGTGATCTTTGGGGTATATAAATACTCCAAAATTACCATCTCTTTTAGGGGTCTGAGCAGGTGGTGGAGCGGGTTAAGGCGTACCTGTTATGCCAGTTGCTGGAAGGCTTCTGTGCTGGCTAGGGTTCGAGTCTCCTGGTGGGAAAGTGTTCTAAAGTTGTATACTTCACTCTCGTGTTTAGGAGAGTTGTGCCTTAAGCATAGACACAGTGTTCTCCCATATTAACAGGGACTTGATGAAATAAACGTATAAATGACCCCTCACTTGCTCTAGTGCTCTTGGGAGGTGGTGATCTTTGGGGTATATAAATACTCCGAAATTACCATCTCTTTTAGGGGTCTGAGCAGGTGGTGGAGCGGGTTCAGGCGTACCTGTTATGCCAGTTGCTGGAAGGCTTCTGTGCTGGCTAGGGTTCGAGTCTCCTGGTGGGAAAGTGTTCTAAAGTTGTATACTTCACTCTCGTGTTTAGGAGAGTTGTGCCTTAAGCATAGACACAGTGTTCTCCCATATTAACAGGGACTTGATGAAATAAACGTATAAATGACCCCTCACTTGCTCTAGTGCTCTTGGGAGGTGGTGATCTTTGGGGTATATAAATACTCCAAAATTACCATCTCTTTTAGGGGTCTGAGCAGGTGGTGGAGCGGGTTAAGGCGTACCTGTTATGCCAGTTGCTGGAAGGCTTCTGTGCTGGCTAGGGTTCGAGTCTCCTGGTGGGAAAGTGTTCTAAAGTTGTATACTTCACTCTCGTGTTTAGGAGAGTTGTGCCTTAAGCATAGACACAGTGTTCTCCCATATTAACAGGGACTTGATGAAATAAACGTATAAATGACCCCTCACTTGCTCTAGTGCTCTTGGGAGGTGGTGATCTTTGGGGTATATAAATACTCCGAAATTACCATCTCTTTTAGGGGTCTGAGCAGGTGGTGGAGCGGGTTAAGGCGTACCTGTTATGCCAGTTGCTGGAAGGCTTCTGTGCTGGCTAGGGTTCGAGTCTCCTGGTGGGAAAGTGTTCTAAAGTTGTATACTTCACTCTCGTGTTTAGGAGAGTTGTGCCTTAAGCATAGACACAGTGTTCTCCCATATTAACAGGGACTTGATGAAATAAACGTATAAATGACCCCTCACTTGCTCTAGTGCTCTTGGGAGGTGGTGATCTTTGGGGTATAAAAATACTCCGAAATTACCATCTCTTTTAGGGGTCTGAGCAGGTGGTGGAGCGGGTTAAGGCGTACCTGTTATGCCAGTTGCTGGAAGGCTTCTGTGCTGGCTAGGGTTCGAGTCTCCTGGTGGGAAAGTGTTCTAAAGTTGTATATATATATATATATATATATATATATATATATATATATATATATATATATATATATATATATATATATATATATATATATCAAGTGGATTATATATATATATATATCAAGATGGTCAAGTGGATTAAGGCGCCCTGTAGTTACCAGTTGCGTTGCTCCTGGGAGTATGGGTTCGAGTCACTTCTGGGGTGTGAGTTTTCATTCGCATATAGTCCTGGGGACCATTCAGGCTTGTTCGCATATATATATATATATATATATATATATATATATATATATATATATATATATATATATATATATATATATATATATATATATACATGTGGTATTATTATATCAAGATATAACAATGGGTGTATATATTGGATAAGAATAAATTCAGAAAAGACCTGGGTAAATACTGGCTGGCAAACAAGGTAGTATAGTTTGTATGGAATAAATAACCGGGAAGATAATAGGCGTTTGAACGGTGGCTTGTTTCATGCGCAGGCTATACATATATAAAAAAAATTTAATGGGAGAAAGTCTCATATAGATCAATAGGCATTCTGTTGTTCCTGCATTGCTATATTTATATATGTCAGAACAACCAATATGGAGTGTTTTCTATGCATATTTCGGTTATATAAAAAATACATTACTTACAAAATTAATCCAGCAAAAAAATGTATGAAAATGAAAATATATTAATGCACGAATAGACTTCAGCTTACCAATTATTTCCTGATCAACTCTCATTCATTAAATGCTATAAGCAACAGCACAAACAAAATTATTAATTCAGCAGATATTAATAGTGCACGTGCACCATGCAACACTGGTGCCGCCGTGTGCACCCAGACATGGCAAAGTTATATACTTCAACTAATGACGTCAATCAAATAAGGTCAAATTGTAACTATTAATACTACCATAACAGCTCAGCCTCGCTGGGCGTCAAAATGCGTAATTAATTGGGCAAAGAGGCAACAAAGACTAATTATATTAACAGAATATCTCCTCAACGTTAGAAATATCACATAAATAATATTCACAAAAGAGGACAATATTTTTTACCACAACCTAGTGATAAATGTGTGAATTATATTGTATTATCAACTGTATTATATTGTATTATATACTTGAGACAACAATTATTGCATTCCTTGTTCTCACACATCAAGTTAGCACTAGGAATTAAGATATGGCTCGACCACACCCCACCAGGGCACACCCAGGGACCACACACCTCACCAGGGACCACACCCAGGGACCACACACCCCACCAGGACACACCCAGGGACCACACACCCCACCAGGACACACCCAGGGACCACACACCCCACCAGAACACACCCAGGGACCACACACCCCACCAGGACACACCCAGGGACCACACACCCCACCAGGGCACACCCAGGGACCACACACCCCACCAGGACACACCCAGGGACCACACACCCCACCAGGACACACCCAGGGACCACACACCCACCAGGACACACCCAGGGACCACACACCCCACCAGGGCACACCCAGGGACCACACACCCCACCAGGGACCACACCCAGGGACCACACACCCACCAGGACACACCCAGGGACCACACACCCCACCAGGACACACCCAGGGACCACACACCCACCAGGACACACTGTTGTGAACCACAGGTACCTCCAGTTACCGGAGTCCACCAGGTGAGAGTTATTCTACACACCTGACTAAAGATCAGAAGTCAGTTGAAGGCAAATAATTAAACGTCAGTGAATTGTGACTAAATATAGACAAGCAGAAGACGAGCATCTTATTGAAGCTTGGAAATGAGATGTCGACATTTGTATTTATGTCGTGACGCAGACGGAGGTGTTGACGTGTCACTTGAGTGGCTACAGCCGTCAGGGAGTGACGTACGTCGCCACATCCTGCCGGAGAAGAATATAGTTCTGGGTAAAGTGTTTGAGTGAAGGTTACAGTGTACAACTGGTGAGGAAGCTGCAGCACACGACAGACGTCAGTTCTCGGTGATCTGAATGGTATTATGGACCACCTGAAGCCTGCACGGTGGTCGTGTTCCTGTGTGGACCCTAATGTGTTGTATCCTTTGAGTGGAGGAAAGTAAGCAAGTGGTCTGTGTGTGTGAAACCTGCCGGTCGACATTGTAAACTCAAGTCGGGACTGTGAGAAGCTTTGAGCGACAGTCTAAAAGGATTTTGGTGGACGATCAGAAGTAGCGCCATTTTGGGGAGCCAGAGGGCAAGTGTCGGCCATCCTAAATTTCTGGAGAAAGCGCACTTAATAATTAGTTTATAGATTGTTTATTATTGTTTGATCATGTTCCCAGTGATCACTGAACATGTTTATGAATATAAGTTAGATGTTTTATAGAGATAGTGAGAGTATATATAAGGAGTTAGAGAATATGGGACATGCTGGAGGCAGGAGTGGCACATGCTCACGCGCCTGAGGTCAGTGCACAACTGAGTAGGCAGAGCCCCCACAGGCAGCCGTCGGAGGTACATTTCAGTGTGGACTCGTCCAAAAATGGGGGAGTAGCCACCGCGGCAGGGCCGGCATGCAGAAGGGGATACCGGAATTCTTAATTGTCTGCACTAAAACGCACTGCCAGAAGAACTGTACTAGCTTATAGAAGGACCCGCACTGCTGAAATGCTTTGGCTCTTTCAAACGGCTCTGGCTGAGGCCAGGGAACGTATGGTGGAGCTGAGGCAGACAGACTGGGAAACTTTTGTCAGTGGTCTCAATTCTCACACGCCACTAAGTCGGGCATGGAAGGATATCAACAAGATCCCAGGGGAACAATGCTGCAGAGATCTCGTACCCTAATCCTCTGCACAGAGCAAATGAGCTTGTTGATGCTTGGGCCAAGACTTCCAGCCTTGACAGTCTTCCTCTACCCACACAGAATGAATTAAATAAAATATATACTAATGAACAAGGCTCCTTGACTTCATGCTTCTTCAAGAGGATGACTGTGACATGCTTTTTACTGAATACGAACTAGACTCTGCTCTACATAAAGGCAAAGTTACATCACCCGGGGAGGATGGAGTTACTTACGGCATACTGCGTATGCTTCTGCTAGTTCCAGGGAATCCCTTGCTTGAATTATATAATATGAGCTATGTAACTGGGGAGCTTCCTAAGTCATGGACCAACAGTCTTATTATTCCCATTCCTAAACCTCACCAGCCAAGTGCTTTTCGCCCAATCTCCCTCACTAGTTGTCTCTGTGTCTTGAGAGGATGGTTCTCAACCGTCTCCTTTACAGAATTAGTAACATGTTGTCTTCCCAGATATATGGCTTTATGCATGGAAAGAGTGTACATCACTGTATTAGCACATTCCTCACCCTGCATACTGATAGGTCGTACACCACTTTCCTAGATCTTAAGTCAGCCTTTGACATTGCTAATCTACACGTCATTCTGAACGAACTTGCTAAAATGAATGTTGGAGGATGGCTTCTACAGTAGATAAGAGACTATTTATCCAACAGGAAGTCATCTGTACTGTTCCAAGGGCATAGAAGTGTAACGAGAGATTTTGAACTTGGCACTCCACAGGGAGGTGTCCTCAGTCGTACTGTATTCAATGTGTTAATCAATGCACTTTTAAACTTAGTAACTAGAAGGTCCAGCGAACACATCATTAGCTATGTGGATGATATACTGATCCACACCAATGGGTATACCAACACCCAAAATATTCTGAACTCTGTATTGTACACATGTCAGGAACTAAGCTTAGTCATCTCAGTAGAGAAAACAAAGATCCTGAACCGACGTCCACCCAGACGGGTTGGGGCTGTTCGCAAGATGCAGTTGGATGATGGCTCTCTGTTCGACTATGTAACCAGAAATACCTTGGTCTTGAGGTTCCACTGTACCACAATGTTGTAGCCAGACTGGGTCGCCAATGTAGAGAGAGGCTCTGTGCTCTCAAGGCTGTGGCAGGCTACCATCCAAGCTATGGCGCAAATGTGAGAATTGTCAAAATGATGTGTCTCTCATATATTAGGTCTCTGATTGATTATGCTGCACCCATGCTTGCTCTAGTGCCTGAGAGAATGCTTGGAGGGCTGGAAAAGATGCAAAACGAAGCCATGAGGATAATCCTCGGATGTCTCCGTACAACTAAATTACTAGACATGAGGAAAGAACTGAATACTTCATGTGTAAGTGATCGTATCACTGAAATTAATGCTTTAATTGGTATCAAGATGCTTAGGCTAACCCACCATAACCCCTGCACTGAAGCCCTCCAAGCCTTCTTCCTTGAAGGTCAGTGTTACGACTTGTAAGCACCGCCCGTTGAACTTACAGGGACAAAAAGTTCGTGGTCAAGGGTATGAATTTAACACCTGTATCTAAATGCGTTCAACCAGGGCGCCTCATCAGTACGTACCATACATAATAATTAAAATATTACACCAGGTACCAAAATAAACACATGTATATAAAATCTTGTATAATATAAAATGTATATCTAAAATAAAAAATAATATTATCCTTCAGGTATAATAGTAATCAGATGGCCTACTAAGTAGTATAATATACTTACGTTTTGTTCGCCAGATAATTGTAACTACTAAGACAAATAAAGATTATAAAAGAAAGAGACAACTTATCAGACCAGTTGACTGTACGGGCCGGTCTCAGCTACTGACACAACTGGTGTCGGGACGCCCCCGCTCCCCCGCTCCCTCACAACATGAGTGGCAAGTTTATCTAAAATTATCTTACTTAAATGAGCAACATAACTGGGCTAAGGCAAACATTAAAATAATTAAGAATGATCAGGTTGACATGCATTAACAGAGGTAATGTATTTTATATAAAACTAAATTATTCATACATAATAATAAAGAGGAAACTGCTGGCAACTACACAATACAACCATTCCTATATTCTATCAGGAAGTTGACTCGAATCTCACACGTCCAGTACCTGTGACTAGCACGTCCCGCTCCTGTCCAACTGTGTTGCCAACTATATGATACATTATAAATATATATATATATATATATATATATATATATATATATATATATATATATATATATATATATATATATATATATATATATATATATATATATATATATATATATTCGTGGGAGATGACTCCTTTCCAAATTACTGTCTCCCCTTTCCCACCCAAGAAGCTGATTAAAGAACAAACCTTGCTTCGACAAGAAGCAAAGTACAATGCCTTAAGCCAAATTGATGCTTTTGTCAGAGAGCGTCTCCCTTCCCCAGATTATTTACACTGATGGATCCTTGCATCAGTCCCACGGTGCAGCTGTAAGAGCAGTTGTCCTACCCAGTGCCTAAATATGCACAGTATGCTAATATATAACAACATTAATTTATATTTGACAAAATTCCTATTTTGAATGAACAGTAAGTTAAAATTTATGAATGCATCTTTGGGGTTGACTGCTGGATGGAATGGACTTTGTCTGGGGTCTGGTTATATCCTTAGTTTTCCTCGGAATTTAGTTAGTGCTTTGAACCGTAAGTCTCCAAAGGAATTCATCGACTTATTGTAGTGGTGACAGGCATCGTGTGTGAGAGCGTCTCTCCATCTTGTGACGAGACTAGTGATGAGCCTTGGGATGACTAGTGATGAGCCTTGGGATGATGAGGGACGGTGTTCATCCGGTCCCAACTTGTACTCCCTTAGTCGACTCGAGTGACTCGGGAGTGCTAAACAAGAGAATCTTAATCTCTAGAAGCAGACTGGCGCATCAGGGAGAGTGCATGCTGGCTGAGGAGATATCAGAGTGAAGAGTGGTATATAGTGGTGAACGGGAAGGAGTAGATTCTAGGGACTATCATCCTGTTAGTATACACTGGATAATATCCTGTTATCCTTCATGTAAATATTTGCAGATGATTCAAAACTGTCAAGTTTTGATAGTTTTGAACAAAATGGGTCTCTGACACTCTATGATAATTTCATTCGCTCCAAACGTATGCAAGTGCCCGATATGCCTAACAATCAGATTGATTTTAGTTATTTAAAAAAAATTATTTTCAAATTGATTTATTCCAATTAATATTATTATATTATAATAAGAACATGTATTATTGACTAAGTTGTGTTCGGTAGGTTAGGTTTGATCAGATTTCTATGATGATTTAACTCAAATTAATAAAAATTAAAATCATATATAATGGAATGGACAGTTTATCATTCCATAAGAAAACATTATGAAAATATAATGGGGACTTTTGCTGTTTCAATAAGTTTAGAACCCAGATCGTTCAAGAAACTAGTGGAACGTTTATCCCAGGCATCAAGTCTCTTCGAGTCAGTGGGAACAAAATTGTAGTGGTGATCCAGATTTCTGTATTTACGGGAATTGCCTGATTCCCTGTGAGTGGCAGCGCCGCCCAGATGTGAAACACGGAAGTCAACGTAGGTAGCCAGGGTTGAAAAGCACGTGTAGTCCCACACTGTTAACAATTCTTTCAGGGGTTCACTGTGATCCTGCGTGGGCGACCAACAAGCTCATCAGAGTTGCGTGGCATCACATAACGGGGGGCTCTCTCTCTGCTGAACAACCAGCTGCAGTAAGGCTCCTCTTAATGATGCCATCGACTTCACTATGCTTAAATGCCACCTCCCTGTGCTTTGCCAGAGTAGGCAATGCTGGGTGTACCTCTTAAGCACTAACTTGCCACAAATACACTGTGGATTGGGTAGGCAAGACGGAGAGTATCTGCAGTGTATAGGGCCTGCGGTGTGAGATGAATGCCTGTTGCTGACATTGGGGTTGCTAATAGGAAGTCACGTGCATGGGGAGTCGCGACGGCTCTAAGGAGAGCAGTGTCGTGTGGTGTTGTTACAACATATTGGCACGCTGCAGCTGCTTGGTCTACAATGACGCCATCACAGCTTGATTGCCTGTACTCACCTAGTTGTGCTTGCGGGGGTTGAGCTTTGGCTCTTTGGTTCCGCCTCTCAACTGTCAATCAACTGGTGTACAGATTCCTGAGCCTACTGGGCTCTATCATATCTACATTTGAAACTGTGTATTGAGTCAACCTCCACCACATCACTGCCTGTGATGTGCTTTATATGGCCTGATGGGCTTTATAATGTCTGTGGGCTTTATATGGTGTGGTTGGAGTACTGGGGCTTGTGAGAAACCCATTTGGTGGTACAGTGCATGGAAAGGAGATGGTGTACTCCAGCCTGTTGGCCTAGGTAATCTGGTGAGATTTCCATCACCATGTTGTCAGGTGCCGCTGAGGTGGTCAGGGATGCTGGTACAGCAATTTGTGTTGCTGTGTGTACGAGTCCCTCGCGACAGACGGGAAGGGAGGCTTCTCTTACCACTGGGTTATTGAAAGAAATGCTTAGGGGCATTTCTAGCAGTGATTTGAGAAAGCTGCCAATAGCCTCTAGCTTAAGGCTATTGAATGATGGGAAACATCTAAGAAAGTAGGTCAGTCTGGGGAGGGACAAGCATCTGGTGATGAGGTAAAGTGCATCATGAGAGTCAATGTCTTCAGTCCTCTCATCCTTCCTCCTCAGGTCAGCGAGCGTCTTAACAAGGACCTTGTTGATGGCTTCCAGTATAAGAGGGACTTATAGGCGTGCGTTCAGGGTGTCGGAAAATCCGACACCATTTAATAATCATACAGATAATAGCTGTATTACCAACAAGTTACCCATAGAAAACGTAACTTGTAGTGGAATTACCATCTAAAGAAAACGGGATATCATCACCACATACTATTATAATTCACCAGCTATTCTGCTGGGAATTATTCTTAAATACATTAGTCTTTGGACTTTACCATCATAAAAACATCTTATATAAATTAACTTAATTATCAATATTAAAGTAGAGTAAATGTGACCCTTCTATCACTTTCTGAAATCTGGACAAAGTAGGCCAGGCGTGAGTGGGGAAGGAGGGGGCCATTGTTGTGTCACCTCCGAGACGTGTGGAGCAAATTCGGCTCCTATCATTCTGGACAATGTCGGCCAGTAACGTCAATAGTATGGAGTGTTAAACAGTCATTGTTTATATTGAGACCAGAGGCTCACACGGGAGCAAATTCGGCTCCTGTTAATTTTACTTGGACGTAGTGTTATGGAAACCAAAGGTACCATCTCCAACACGATGTCTACAATACAAGTTAAGTGTCTATCCGAAACCCGTTTATCATTCATTTATGGCCATTAATGTCAGGATATAGGGTGACCCGGTTAGATCGCGAAATCGCCTCAAACTAAAGGTAATTAAGCCAGGTCTTCATGTTCCATGTACTGTATAGTGTTTTCTCTGATATAGCTTGTCATATATAGGATTCTGGCTTTACAGCTAGCGCACTTTTGACAGGTCAAGACGAGGATGCAAGATTTGTGCACCAGTTACTGGGTGATATGGAAGCTACCTCAAAGAGGATAATTTGGTGTCTACACCCTAGTTATACCTGGTGGACTAACCTGCTGTACTATAAGATAAGGAACCTCATCAATGTATGTAGCTATTACTGTAGTTTGATTGGCTGCATATATATTAATATAATAAACCACCCTAATGTGTAGAGGATCGATTTGTGAGATTGAGATTATTGCAGAAATACAGTCCACTTAACATTATACAAATTGCTATCGAAGTATATAAATTAACGTAAATATAAATTCATATAAATTAAATAAATATAAATCTCACAGGTCGGTTCCCACATTATTTGGTCCTTCGAACCGGATTATTTGGTCCTATGAACCCACATTTGGTCATCTTAGTACCGGATGAACCAGTTAACCAGTGGATTCATTAAATATACTAGTGCAGTGTGATTTAAACAAAGCCAGCCAGTCATAGACAGCGGCGTTGCCTCGTGGGAGCTCAGGAGCCTCCCTCAGCCCAGTTCAGCTTCGTCAGCGGTTTCATGCACACCCACAGATATTTGGTGGCGTGTTATTTCGTGAAATGACAGCGCTAATATAGAAGCCAGCCTAATTAGTGACTATGTCGCGAGATTGTTCACGGATTTCGTGGTGTTACATTTCGCGAGAGATTATCTACGAATTTTGTGGAGTTTATTTCGCGAGGTCACTAATAATATTTAATACTTCTAGATAATATTAGAAGTTTCATAGAGGCTAATTAAGAGGCTATTAACAATAATTGTGTATATTATTTCTCCAAATAGAGAATTATTTAATATATATTGCACTAGTGATCACAGTATAATATTTACTAATTGCCAACCCACAACAGGGTAGGATAAAACCATTGACTAGTTGAACTATTATCGTTCATCCTAGTCCCATTATTACAATAGTCAGTTGTACTATATTCAACAACCTAACACCATTAATGAATGGTGCAGACCCTATTTTGGGTGTAATTTTTATCAACTCGAGTTGAGTTGTATATATAATAATTTACTTATGATCATTACACCTTTGAGTGATTAATTAGTGTCAATTCCATCCTAGGGTGATATAGAAGAGCTAACCTAAAGGTACTTCCAGTGACACTGGTTTATCACTCAAATCATTAGTGTGGATGATTGTGTATATATATAATGTGTATTAATTTTAAGTGCTAACCTCTAGTAGAGGTAGGATTATTGCCTAGTGAGTGCAGAATTTACCCTAGGCTACCATCAGTGCTTGTTCAGTATTATGAGCAGCCCAAGTACAAGCCCCACAAGGCTTCACCAACGAGCCAGTATGGATAATGCAGGGAGAATGAAAAGAACCCTTGCAGGTCTTAAAGGCCACTTAACAAGACAGATCAAGAAATGTGAAGATTTGTCACAACAATCTCAAGTTGATTATGCTGACCTGGAAAGCTATTATCAAGCAGCTGCAGGTAAATTTGAGCAAATCAAATGCCAAATGGCTGTCCTTGTGGGGACAGACTACTACCATCGATTCATCGGTAGCCCTACTAAATATCAGGGCATAACCATGTTAAAGTCTGCAGGAGGTAAATTACTCTCAGGTCCAGTATCAAGCCTGAGGAGTCCTATGCCTGCAGATAAACAATACTAGTAGAAACCTAAATTTGTCAGCTGATTATATTTCTCCAGTAGCATTATACTAAGGAGATTACAGCTGACTATAGTAACAGAGGTTGATGTTAGTATCATCATTTAAAGCTGGAGATGAGTTCATGAGGCCTCAGTGGCAAATCAGTGAACAGTAGCCTAAAACAGCTACAAGTCACTGCGACCAATGTCTCTGAACCCACTGCAGTCTCAGAACCATACTTTACTTTAATGATGAGCTATTCAATCTTCTGAATCAATTAACTAAATTAAACCCCAATAAATCTGATGACTGATTTGATACATTTATTATTTAATCAAGATGTATTCCATGGGCCTCAGTGTTTATATATCAGTGACCAGTTACCTGAAGAAACTTCAAGTTATATCTAATGTCACTGATCTCACTGCAGTCCCTGAATCATACTTGACTGTAGTACTTGATCACATCCAGTCTTCTGGGTTAAATAATATGTAATAAGGCTTGAATATTAGCCTTTCAAGAGTTGACAGGGAAATGAAATCGCATTAGACTTCTAACCCCTGCAACTCTAGTACGGGACATCCGTCCTGTACGAACAGACACACAAACGTGTGATTACTAACTACTAACATCAAATTAATCTAATAATCCGAAGGAGGAGTATCGGTGTTCGTCTGTTCTAAATAGGACTTCGACCCGTGAGCAGCCCCCTGGGGAATTATGTCGGAAAATCCGACACCATTTAATAATCATACAGATAATAGCTGTATTACCAACAAGTTACCCATAGAAAACGTAACTTGTAGTGGAATTACCATCTAAAGAAAACGGGATATCATCACCACATACTATTATAATTCACCAGCTATTCTGCTGGGAATTATTCTTAAATACATTAGTCTTTGGACTTTACCATCATAAAAACATCTTATATAAATTAACTTAATTATCAATATTAAAGTAGAGTAAATGTGACCCTTCTATCACTTTCTGAAATCTGGACAAAGTAGGCCAGGCGTGAGTGGGGAAGGAGGGGGCCATTGTTGTGTCACCTCCGAGACGTGTGGAGCAAATTCGGCTCCTATCATTCTGGACAATGTCGGCCAGTAACGTCAATAGTATGGAGTGTTAAACAGTCATTGTTTATATTGAGACCAGAGGCTCACACGGGAGCAAATTCGGCTCCTGTTAATTTTACTTGGACGTAGTGTTATGGAAACCAAAGGTACCATCTCCAACACGATGTCTACAATACAAGTTAAGTGTCTATCCGAAACCCGTTTATCATTCATTTATGGCCATTAATGTCAGGATATAGGGTGACCCGGTTAGATCGCGAAATCGCCTCAAACTAAAGGTAATTAAGCCAGGTCTTCATGTTCCATGTACTGTATAGTGTTTTCTCTGATATAGCTTGTCATATATAGGATTCTGGCTTTACAGCTAGCGCACTTTTGACAGGTCAAGACGAGGATGCAAGATTTGTGCACCAGTTACTGGGTGATATGGAAGCTACCTCAAAGAGGATAATTTGGTGTCTACACCCTAGTTATACCTGGTGGACTAACCTGCTGTACTATAAGATAAGGAACCTCATCAATGTATGTAGCTATTACTGTAGTTTGATTGGCTGCATATATATTAATATAATAAACCACCCTAATGTGTAGAGGATCGATTTGTGAGATTGAGATTATTGCAGAAATACAGTCCACTTAACATTATACAAATTGCTATCGAAGTATATAAATTAACGTAAATATAAATTCATATAAATTAAATAAATATAAATCTCACAGGTCGGTTCCCACACAGGGTTGGTTACTTGAGCTCTTCCCAGTATATGATACTTTTGAGAATGTGAAGATTTACACGAAAGCTCTAAATTAATTCATCTCGTTCATGTTCCCTTCAGGGATATTGGCTTTAACATTTTTCATCACATGTTAATCTCTCCGTTATATATACACACATATTATATATATATTGTTATCAGCACATGGTCTGATGATTTTAATTTTGTTTCATGTAACAGCGTAGTCCATAAAACTAAACAAATTACAGTAAATTCATGTTGAAAACTCACATAAATATTAAATGCCTGAACATTTATGGCAAAAAAAAAAAATAAAAAAAAAACTTTTGTCATTACTGTCAGTATTGTTATTATTATTAGCGTCTAACTTAGTGTTTAACTTCTGTTTTATTATGTCCATTATCACTGGTAACTGTACAGTGTACACCTGGTCTAGACCAAGCTGGCAGAACAAATTCACAAGGGCCGTGACGAGGATTCGAACCTACGTCCTGGAGCATCCCAGACGCTGCCTTAATCGACTGAGCTACGACATGGTCAAAAGAGCTGAAACCGAAGTTCTACTGAACTTACTGGAACCTGTAGCCTCTCCGAGACACAAACCAGGGTTTTACACAACTCCCCCCATGCACCCGAGCTATGTCAATAGGCCGTTCTACCTCTTGCTGGCAGAGTTACTGTAACTTTTAGTGAAATGTTTGATAGTGTTTTGAACTCGGATTTTATCCACAGTTACTTTATCTGTGGTCGTAATTATGGAAGGATGAACAGGTGTGAGTCTCATTAAGACTTAATTGCTAATTATTGCAGGTTAAACCTGTACGTATAGTCATTGCACACTAAACTTGCATGTTTAGTTGTTGCAAGCAAAACTTGTACTTTTGGTTACTGCAAGCTGTTATTACGACCGGAAAGGGAGCCGGTCGGCCGAGTGGACAGCACGCTGGACTTGTGATCCTGTGGTCCCGGGTTCGATCCCGGGCGTCGGCGAGAAACAATGGGCAGAGTTTCTTTCACCCTATGCCCCTGTTACCTAGCAGTAAAATAGGTACCTGGGTGTTAGTCAGCTGTCACGGGCTGCTTCCTGGGGGTGGAGGCCTGGTCGAGGACCGGGCCGCGGGTACACTAAAGCCCCGAAATCATCTCAAGATAACCTCAAGAAGCTGGAAGTGCATTTTTGGTTGATACAAGCTGGAGCAATAGTAATTACAAAGAAATTACATTAACGATTTATATCAACGAGAACATTGGAGCAATGAGGTGATTCGAACGAGGGATCAAGGTACCTCCCGGCCGCGCACCTAAACACCGAACCATGACGTGTTATAAGTTATACTACCTGAGATTACATTGAGTCAGTCTCGCTCTATGTCAGGTAAGTCCACTACGGGCTCCCCCTAGCCCGTGCTACTTGCCCCGATTCTTTGCCAGGTAAGTCCACTACGGGCTCCCCCTAGCCCGTGCTACTTGCCCCGATTCTTTGCCAGGTAAGTCCACTACGGGCTCACCCTAGCCCGTGCTGCTTGCCCCGCTCCTGTGCCAGGTAAGTCCACTACGGGCTCACCATAGCCCGTGCTACTTGCCCCGCTCCTGTGCCAGGTAAGTCCACTACGGGCTCACCATAGATCGTGCTACTTGCCCCGATCCTGTGCCACCCCGCTCCTTACCTGGCACAGGAGCGGCAAGTAGCACGGGCTATGGTTAGTGATGCCGACAGTGACGCCAAGGTACCGATAGTGGTCAACCCATTCAAGTGTTTCACCATTAAGTTGTTGTTCATCATTTTCTCTCCTCTTGTGATGAGAGTTTGCTTTTGTCTTGTTTGTGGAGAGAGTGAAACCCAGTTCAACACATTTCCTTCCAAGGAGTTCCATGGACTGTTTCCCAGGGTGGGAGCTTGTATTAGCACATCATCTGCATGGTGGGAGCTTGTATTAGCACATCATCTGCATGGTGGGAGCTTGTATTAGCACATCATCTGCATGGTGGGAGCTTGTATTAGCACATCATCTGCATGGTGGGAGCTTGTATTAGCACATCATCTGCATGGTGGGAGCTTGTATTAGCACATCATCTGCATGGTGGGAGCTTGTATTAGCACATCATCTGCATGGTGGGAGCTTGTATTAGCACATCATCTGCATGGTGGGAGCTTGTATTAGCACATCATCTGCATATCCCACTTGTTGTGCTCCTTCCGGAAATTCCATATTTACATTGGTGTTCATAAGAATTTTAAATTGTGTGGGGCCTAAGACCCCTCCTTGGGGGGGCCCGAGTTCCATACTCATTGTTCTGGAGACTGCTCCGTTGAAGCAGACCTTGGCTTTCCTCCCTGTAAGGTAGTCTTCAGTCCATTTCACGAGTCTTCCCTTGACACCCATGCATGCAAGCTCGTCCAGGATCGCAATCCCCTGTGCTTTGTCAAAGGCTCCTTTGATGTTAACAAGTACAGAGTACCTAGCCGTGTCATTAGCCAAGTAATTAACTATACAGTTGGCTGTGCTCCGTCCTTTAACAAATCCATTGACCCCCTCCCCTAACCTGCCTATTTTGTGCAACAGTCGGTTTAGGATGATCCTTTCAAGCATCTTGCAAGTGCATGACACGAGACTGATAGGTCTGTAATTACAAGGGTCATTGGGCTTCAGTATGGGAATAATTATTGCGTGTTTCCATTGTGTGGGCAACACTTCACTTAAGAATGACTTGTTAAAGAGGTGGAGTAGTGGATTCCCAGACACTTCACACAGAGCATTCAGTATGTCGTAGGTGACGCCATCTTCACCAGGAGTTGTACTTTTACCCCTTTTCATAGCGCCCCTTACTTCCTGGGCTGTGATTGGTTGCCCATACTCGTCATCACTAGACAATGCTCTTGTTATCCTAATCCTTCTGTCATCATGTCGCAGGAGCTGTTCCCTGCTGATTTCTGCAGGGAGGGAGGAGGAGGATGCTGCATCACTCCACTTGTGAATTTAGTTCCTCAGCCTTACCCTGGGGGTCCTTGTGAGCCGCAGGCCGGGCTCTGCCCCCCTTAGCTATCTGAATTTTTGCCCACACTTGTCTTGCAGATGTTTCTTTTCCAATAAAGCTAGTGAACTCAAGCCATTGTCTTTCCTGCTCTTTAATCTTCTTTTTCCTGGCTACTTGACACACAGTTTTAAACAGCTCTTGGTTGCTGTCAGTGGGATGTCTCCGGTACTCTCTACTCATGTCTCGCACATTTGCATTGAGCATCTTTATGTAATCGTTCTCATACCATTTTATTTTCTTCTTCTGAGGGTTACTGCGCCCAGGCGTACGGCGCGGAACTCTTAGACAGCTCTCAATTTGGTGATTAAGGTAATCAACAAATGTATCAATGTCTTCTGGGATTTGTTATTCCGTGAACCAGTCACTCATCCTGTTTATGAAGTGCGGCCTCATATCTGGTCCGAGTGATAACCTTTTTCTTTTATTTGTGTCTTTCCTTCTCTTGCTCATGCCGACGGTGGTAATCAGTGCCCAGTGGTCACTACATAAACTGTGCACAATGTGTGTACTGGCATCCGTGTCCTGTGCATTCAGCAGGAGAGCATAGTCTAGTCTTCCTCCTCTGAGGTGAGTTGGCTGTTCATCACCCAGGACTCTAAGGTTTTCACTTCCCCTGACGTAGAGTGACAGTTTCCGTCCATTGACATTGGGCTGATGACAGTTGGCACCAAAGTGTGGGTGTCTGGCATTAAGGTCACCGACCAGCAGGGTAGGTTCTTTGTTAGTAAATTCAGGCAGTGTGTCAAGGTCAAGTTTACTCTGTGGCACATATAGGTTGATTATATGTAGAGCATTATTGTTTAAGTAAAGGGTTACCCCCAGTGATTCATACTCATCACCCATGTGCAGGTCATCAATTATCTGTGCTGGTATGGGGTTACTGACATAATTAATAACACCCCGTTTTCTTTCCCCAGAGGGCGGGGAGAACCTGTGATAACCGCTGACACTTGGGTTGAAGTCATCACCCACCAGTGTCTCCTGTAGCACTATGACGTCAGTTTGGTGTTCACCAGCGTATTGTATGATGGCATTAAGTCTACCGCGAACTCCATTGTAGAATAGTTAGGTTTTCTTCACTGTGGTTATCCACCGTGGAGGTGTTGGTCATCAGATGTGCTGTGTGCGGTGTTGCTGATGGTGAGAGTGTGTGTACTGGTGGTGTTGCTGGTGTTACTGTGTGTACTGGTGCCAGTGGTCAATGGTGTTGTGTTCACTGGTGTTGATGTGTTCATTAGGGTTGATATGTTCACTAGGACAATGGTATCACAGTGTGTGCTGTTATGGGCCTTGTCGCCACGTGTTGCATCACCATGCACCAAGTTGCAACTTGTTAGACTCTCCCGAGACGGTCTCTGCTGCTGCAGAATTTGGAGTATGACCTCCTGGTTCTGAAGAATTGTACACAGGGCATTTTCAAGTTAATTTTTCTTGTTCATTAATTCTTGAATGACTGGGTGATTTTTAATCATGCGGGTAATCATTGCTTCCATATCTGGCGGGATTGTGTTGTCTGGACCCAGTAAAGTGTTGGTTGGTGGGAGAGGAGGGGGTTAGATCTTGAGGTTATCTTG
This sequence comes from Procambarus clarkii, assembly GCF_040958095.1. Taxonomy (NCBI): domain Eukaryota; kingdom Metazoa; phylum Arthropoda; class Malacostraca; order Decapoda; family Cambaridae; genus Procambarus; species Procambarus clarkii. The sequence continues at coordinate 41,054,771 of NC_091165.1, read as the reverse complement.
AGGTTATTTTGAGAAGTGTGTCTCACCATGTTGATGGTTATCTTGATGGGGGAGTGGTTGGTTGGGTAGGAGGGAGGGTCAGCTGGAAGGCATGTGAGCTGGTTGACATGAAGGGATTAGGGAGTTTGGGTGGTGAGGTATGGTTGGGGTTAGTGAGGGAGGTAGAGGTGGGTAGGTTTGTGAGAGGGGAAGGGGAACTGGTTTGGTCTGAGTGGGGGGTGGTGGGTCCCCCCACTCCTACCCCAGACTGTTGTCGGTCTACTGTAAGTTGGACCCTTGGTTGGACCCTTGGCTGGACCCTGGCTTGCTGGACCCTGGCTTGCTGGACCCTGGCTTGCTGGACCCTGGCTTGCTGTGGTGCTGTTCACGGCGCCATTCCCGCCCCTGCTCACTGGTCCACCTGCGGCTTGAGTCAGTGTTCTTCTCCAGCCCTGCCAATCAGGCCTCATCCCGCAATATCTGTTCCAGGCATGATGGGGCTGCTTGCAATTGACAAATCTAGGTATTACAGTGCCACCCCCCCCCCCCATCCTGCTGAAGCTTACGCAGACACTGTTTGGTGTCGTGAGAGCCACCGCAACACCCACACCTAATTGGACGATCACATTGCCACGTTCTGTGGTCCCACCGTCCACAGTTCCCACATAAAGACGGGCTGCCAAAATACCTTTCCACTTTACACGCCATCATGCCTGGAGCTTTAGTGACTGAGGACAGACCTCTCTTATCTTGAGTTATCTTGAGATGATTTCGGGGATTAGCGTCCTCGCGGCCCGGTCCTCGACCAGGCCTCTTTTATGTTACACACCTCCCAGAAAGCAGCCCGTAGCAGCTGTCTTACTCCCAAGTACCTATTTACTGCTAGGTGAACAGAAGCATCAGGGAGAAAGAAGCAATTTGCTCATTTGTCTTCGCCTCCACCGGGGATCGAACCCAGAACCTCAGGACTACGAAACCATAGCGCTGTCCACTCAGCTGTCAGGCGCCGCAGACAGGCTCAAACAGGCGCCGCAGACAGGCTCAAACAGCCGTCGTCATCCCTTCCACAGAGCGTTTGTTGATCTTTGGGCAGTTTCTCAGGTGTTGCTCCTCACCCAAATAAACTCTTCAAGGTCATTGAGAAATTCCACCTCCGCCTGAACACTGTATTTCTTGAGTATAATTTTAGTGTGTCTGGTCTGTGGGGTTTGCTGCCACCAATTTAATATTCTTACCTTGACACTTATGGGTGGCCTGTGTGAGGACCCCCGGCCACTGTCCCCCAGCACCCGTGGCGTCATGTTGTTGCCGCCTACACATCTGCTCTCTGTGTAACACTCCGCTCTGTGGGCGCGGCCGGCCTCAATAATCCATCTGTACTTCTCTGCTGATGTCAATCCCGCTGCAGGAATGATTACGGTGTGCCACTCATCATCTTCTACATGTTGTTGTTGTTGTTGTTGATGATGTTGCTGCCGCTGCTGATGTTGTTCATCCTGTTGCTTCCCGTTGTCCCGTCTCATAGTTCCTCCTCTGTTTTTGACTAGGTTGTAGCCGTCGTCATCCTCTGTTGTGGAGTGACCTATACCATTACTGCTGGAGGGCCCCGGGTCGGGAACCGAACCCGTGCTGTAGGGGTTGTTACGGTGCTCGAGCACACTAGCCACGCTCACTTGTTGTGTCGTCTTCTGACTACTGGTCACCACCATCTCTTTCCTGCGGCTCATTTCATGTGTGTTGTTGGGTGGTAGTTGGGTCTTCTACACTGCACTCCACCTCACACACACACATTTTTTTTTTTAGATATATACAAGAGTTGTTACATTCTTGTAGAGCCACTAGTACGCGTAGCGTTTCGGGCAGGTCCCTGGAATACGATCCCCGCCGGAAAGAATCGTTGTTACAGCCAAGTACACATTTTACTGTTGCGTTAAACAGAGGCTACAGTTAAGGATTTGCGCCCAGTAAATCCTCCCCGGCCAGGATACGAACCCATGACAAAGCGCTCGCGGAACGCCAGGCGAGTGTCTTACCACTACACCACGGAGACTGGTAAATAGACACCTGCGAGGCACTATTGTAATACAGTGTTCACACGAAGTGTCTGGCACTAGCACGAGGGTGTCGCTCAAATGGTAGAGCGCTCGCTTAGCATGTGAGAGGTACGGGGATCGATACCCCGCATCTCCAGTAATATACTTTTTGTCCAACCACTTATGGTGGACGGTAGAGCGACGGTCTCGCTTCATGCAGGTCGGCGTTCAATTCCCGACCATCCAAGTGGTTGGGCACCATTCCTTCCTTCCCCGTCCCATCCCAAATCCTTATCCTGACTCATTCCCAGTGCTATATAGTCGTAATGGCTTGGCGCTTACTCCTGATAGTTCATTCAATCATTATCTTCCTCAGTTGTGATCTCAAGTAATCGCCCTGTTGCCCCACATAGACTTCATCACAACCTCTACAAGGTAATATATCAACTTCTCCTGGATTACTGTCCTCTTCTATTCTATTTTCACCTTCGCAAACAGAGTGGTAGACGGTTGGAACAAGTTAAGTGAGAAGGTGGTGGAGGCCAAGACCGTCAGTAGTTTCAAAGCGTTATATGACAAAGAGTGCTGGGAAGACGGGACACCACGAGCGTAGCTCTCATCCTGTAACTACACTTAGGTAATTACTACACAGTGGAGGTGGTCCTGTACGGTCACTAGTGTAACAGTCGCACACACAAACCGCGACCTTGGGTAGTGAGAGCACAAGGACTACTCCACGCATGAATAGTACCTGGGGGCCAGGTACCCGTGGCCGACTCACCGTCCTCACACTGATCCACTCTGTGAGCAGGAATTTCGCCATATAAGTAATGTCTGCCTTAATTTCTGGCCAGTCCCGCCGTCCTCGGCCTACTACAGATGGTAGGAGGGGCAGTGCACACTTAGAGCCGCTGCAACTGACCTCTTTGGCACACCATTAGTCCTAAGACCAGATCTTAATACTAGGCTCTTAGGACTTAGACAACTGGCTTATCTCTTAGTCTTGACCAAGTCTGGTGGCAACAGTCTGAACATCAGAGACTGCAACACCGTCGTGACGTTGTTGGTCTTACTGTTATGTACAAGGCCAACATCCTCAAAGTTCCGCACCTGGCCTAACTCCGTGGACAACCAGTAGTTCCCACCCATAGCAGTAGACTCTCAACCTTCAACAGTCTCATGCTGGAAGTGTCATTCTCAAGAACATCACTCCACCAGCAATCATTCATTCATAGACTGACTCGCATCTGGAACTTGTTCGTTCAAGCCGTTGACACACGAGAGATCAGGTCAACTGATCACATGAAGGCTCTGGCACACAGCTGGCTACAGGCTCATCCTCTTCCTTATCTGATTGTTACCTAATGTTGTTAATGAATAAAGGCTATTCCTACTGATGCATATAATAGGCTCATGAAATTAATGGGCCTCTAGGACGTTTTAACTTAGCTGAGGAAAGATCACAGCTCTTGCTTGCAGTTTCACAAGGCACGTCATTTGGCAGTCGTTGTGAACCCTTGTCTTAGTGAGAGAGAGAGAGAGAGAGAGAGACAGGGAGAGAGAGAGAGAGAGAGAGAGAGAGAGAGAGAGAGAGAGAGAGAGAGAGAGAGAGAGAGAGAGAGAGAGAGAGAGAGAGAGAGAGAGAGAGAGAGAGAGAGAGAGAGGGAGAGAGAGAGAGAGAGAGAGAGAGAGAGAGAGAGAGAGAGAGAGAGAGAGAGAGAGAGAGAGAGAGAGAGAGAGAGAGAGGGGGAGAGAGAGAGAGAGAGAGAGAGAGAGAGAGAGAGAGAGAGAGAGAGAGAGAGAGAGAGAGAGAGAGAGAGAGAGAGAGAGAGAGAGAGAGAGAGAGGTGGGAGGTAAAAGAACACAACATCGAGCAGGGGAGAGAGAATCCATGTTCCCATCTGTCTTAATGTTTTGTTTGCTTTTTCATTCTGGCTTAAGTCAGACCCTTGGTGTGTGGAGGTGTTTGTCTGTGGAGGTGTTTGTCTGTGGTGGTGTTTGTCTGTGGTGGTGTTTGTCTGTGGTGGTGTTTGTCTGTGGTGGTGTTTGTCTGTGGTGGTGTTTGTGGTGGTGTCTGTGGTGGTGTTTGACTGTGGTGGTGTTTGTCTGTGGTGGTGTTTGTCTGTGGAGGTGTTTGTCTGTGGAGGTGTTTGACTGTGGAGGTGTTTGTCTGTGGAGGTGTTTGTCTGTGGAGGTGTTTGTCTGTGGTGGTGTTTGTCTGTGGAGGTGTTTGTCTGTGGTGGTGTTTGTCTGTGGAGGTGTTTGTCTGTAGTGGTGTTTGTCTGTGGAGGTGTTTGTCTGTGGAGGTGTTTGACTGTGGAGGTGTTTGTCTGTGGTGGTGTTTGTCTGTGGTGGTGTTTGTCTGTGGTGGTGTTTGTGGTGGTGTTTGTGGTGGTGTTTGTCTGTGGTGGTGTTTGTCTGTGGTGGTGTTTGACTGTGGTGGTGTTTGTCTGTGGTGGTGTTTGTCTGTGGTGGTGTTTGTCTGTGGTGGTGTTTGTCTGTAGTGGTGTTTGTCTGTGGTGGTGTTTGTCTGTGATGGTGTTTGTCTGTGGTGGTGTTTGTCTGTGGAGGTGTTTGTCTGTGGTGGTGTTTGTCTGTGGTGGTGTTTGTCTGTGGTGGTGTTTGTCTGTGGTGGTGTTTGTCTGTGGTGGTGTTTGTCTGTGGTGGTGTTTGTCTGTTTTGGTGTTTGTCTGTGGTGGTGTTTGTCTGTGGAGGTGTTTGTCTGTGGTGGTGTTTGTCTGTGGTGGTGTTTGTCTGTGGTGGTGTTTGTCTGTGGTGGTGTTTGTCTGTAGTGGTGTTTGTCTGTGGTGGTGTTTGTGGTGGTGTTTGTGGTGGTGTTTGTCTGTGGTGGTGTTTGACGGTGGTGGTGTTTGTCTGTGGTGGTGTTTGACTGTGGTGGTGTTTGTCTGTGGTGGTGTTTGTGGTGGTGTTTGACTGTGGTGGTGTTTGTCTGTGGTGGTGTTTGTCTGTGGAGGTGTTTGACTGTGGTGGTGTTTGTCTGTGGTGGTGTTTGTCTGTGGTGGTGTTTGTGGTGGTGTTTGTCTGTGGTGGTGTTTGACTGTGGTGGTGTTTGTCTGTGGTGGTGTTTGACTGTGGTGGTGTTTGTCTGTGGTGGTGTTTGTGGTGGTGTTTGTCTGTGGTGTTTGACTGTGGTGGTGTTTGTCTGTGGAGGTGTTTGTGGTGGTGTTTGTCTGTGGTGGTGTTTGACTGTGGTGGTGTTTGTCTGTGGTGGTGTTTGTCTGTGGTGGTGTTTGTCTGTGGTGGTGTTTGACTGTGGTGGTGTTTGACTGTGGTGGTGTTTGTCTGTGGTGGTGTTTGACTGTGGTGGTGTTTGTCTGTGGTGGTGTTTGACTGTGGTGGTGTTTGTCTGTGGTGGTGTTTGTCTGTGGTGGTGTTTGTCTGTGGTGGTGTTTGACTGTGGTGGTGTTTGTCTGTGGTGGTGTTTGACTGTGGTGGTGTTTGACTGTGGTGGTGTTTGTCTGTGGTGGTGTTTGTCTGTGGTGGTGTTTGACTGTGGTGGTGTTTGTCTGTGGTGGTGTTTGACTGTGGTGGTGTTTGACTGTGGTGGTGTTTTTCTGTGGTGGTGTTTGTCTGTGGAGGTGTTTGACTGTGGTGGTGTTTGTCTGTGGAGGTGTTTGTCTGTGGTGGTGTTTGTCTGTGGTGGTGTTTGACTGTGGTGGTGTTTGTCTGTGGTGGTGTTTGACTGTGGTGGTGTTTGACTGTGGTGGTGTTTGTCTGTGGAGGTGTTTGTCTGTGGTGGTGTTTGTCTGTGGTGGTGTTTGTCTGTGGAGGTGTTTGACTGTGGTGGTGTTTGTCTGTGGAGGTGTTTGTCTGTGGAGGTGTTTGACTGTGGAGGTGTTTGTCTGTGGTGGTGTTTGTCTGTGGTGGTGTTTGTCTGTGGTGGTGTTTGTGGTGGTGTTTGTGGTGGTGTTTGTCTGTGGTGGTGTTTGTCTGTGGTGGTGTTTGACTGTGGTGGTGTTTGACTGTGGTGGTGTTTGTCTGTGGAGGTGTTTGTCTGTGGTGGTGTTTGTCTGTGGTGGTGTTTGTCTGTGGTGGTGTTTGTCTGTGGTGGTGTTTGTCTGTGGTGGTGTTTGTCTGTGGAGGTGTTTGTCTGTGGTGGTGTTTGTCTGTGGTGGTGTTTGTCTGTGGTGGTGTTTGTCTGTGGTGGTGTTTGACTGTGGTGGTGTTTGTCTGTGGTGGTGTTTGTTTGTGGTGGTGTTTGACTGTGGTGGTGTTTGTCTGTGGAGGTGTTTGTCTGTGGTGGTGTTTGACTGTGGTGGTGTTTGACTGTGGTGGTGTTTGTCTGTGGAGGTGTTTGTCTGTGGTGGTGTTTGTCTGTGGTGGTGTTTGTCTGTGGAGGTGTTTGTCTGTGGTGGTGTTTGTCTGTGGTGGTGTTTGTGGTGGTGTTTGTGGAGGTGTTTGTCTGTGGTGGTGTTTGTCTGTGGTGGTGTTTGTGGTGGTGTTTGTGGTGGTGTTTGTCTGTGGTGGTGTTTGTGGTGGTGTTTGTCTGTGGTGGTGTTTGACTGTGGTGGTGTTTGTCTGTGGTGGTGTTTGACTGTGGTGGTGTTTGACTGTGGTGGTGTTTGTCTGTGGTGGTGTTTGTCTGTGGTGGTGTTTGTCTGTAGTGGTGTTTGTCTGTGGTGGTGTTTGTCTGTGGTGGTGTTTGACTGTGGTGGTGTTTGTCTATGGTGGTGTCTGTCTGTGGTGGTGTTTGTCTGTGGTGGTGTTTGACTGTGGTGGTGTTTGTCTGTGGTGGTGTTTGTCTGTGGTGGTGTTTGTCTGTAGTGGTGTTTGTCTGTGGTGGTGTTTGTCTGTGGTGGTGTTTGACTGTGGTGGTGTTTGTCTATGGTGGTGTCTGTCTGTGGTGGTGTTTGTCTGTGGTGGTGTTTGACTGTGGTGGTGTTTGTCTATGGTGGTGTCTGTCTGTGGTGGTGTCTGTCTGTGGTATTGCGTACCTATAAAATATTTAAATAAAAAATACTAAATATTTATAGTTCAGTAATGTACTTTACTGTCAGCGCGGGTTGGAGCAACTAACAAAATATTTGCATCTAACAAATAAAACCTATCATGAGAAAATAAGATTTTCTTACAGCGATATAGACAATATATCTCTTGACATGTATAACCTTGTGAAGCACTTTGCAATGTCTTGTAGGTAATCTGATTATCCTTAGACGTTCGTAGCTAAATGAAGATAAAAGGCTAATGGCACCTCTTCTGATTGACGATATTCTGAACGCTCCGTCAACAACAGCTCAAGTGTAAACATAAGTCTTTGATGATTTTTCCTCAATGGAGTTCAAACTGTCACTAAACATCTTTCTCGCCATGTTAAAAACATGAATTGACAAATTTAAAGGTAGGTAGTGACTCTTGATTTTAAGTGATAGTAGGAGAGTTAACTATCGCTTGAAACCAAGTTTTTTTTTTTTTTTTTTTTTTATTTTTATTTTTACATGCAAGCATGCGTATAATGTACAATAAAAACAGAACAAATATAACATAGAACAAAAGTACAAAGCACACACATGAACAATGACAAAGGAACAAATCAAGAAGAAGACCAGCCAGAAGGGCTGACCACAAAACAAAAATGCATATACAAACATAACACAAATATAAACACAGCGTAATACAAACATAAGGGAAACAGAGAGGCGAGAAACATACAAAACAAGTCTGCTAACACCTCAAACACATAATGCACACATAACAAAGAGCACACAAGATGACAAACAAGCGCACACGACATCCACAACCAAACACACAAACGTACAGGAACCGCACCCCCCCCCCCACTAGCCATACAAGAAAACCCACAATACAAACCGGAGCACGCAGGAACCGGGAAACAATACCCACCCCACCCACTCACATACACACCCCACAACCAGGCAACACAAAATACATAGAAATCACTTGCGAGGAACCTCGTGAGAAATGTACTTCTCCGGGAAAAGATCATAAGGATATTTCGCCTTGTAAGCTTCCCAGACTAGATCTTCAAGGTCGGTAGGGTTTTCGACCCCCCGCGCTCGAGCGGGTAACATAAACTCAGGAACATCTATATCTGGCGGCATCGGCCAATGCCTAAGGTCACTGACGCAAGTCGCATAACGAGGCCGGGGAGCGCCAACCACGCCCTTCGAGGAAGCAGATGACACCGGAGAAGCGGACGAGGGACGCCGAGCCTGCCACGCCTTCGCCATAGGAGCAGGTGTCGGACGCTGAGACGATAGCACTTCCACGGATACCGCAGGTGACACGGAAGGGACTGCAGGAAACGGAAGAGGCGGCAAGACCGCTGCCGAGGAAACGGGTAACGAGGAAGGGGCCACAGAACATCCAGAGCGAGCATCCTTTCTCAACATCACCACCAGGCCACCCCGCTCACCACTAACTACAGCAGGGGGAACCACCGCCCACGAAGAACCGGAGCCATCCGACGCAGGCAACGCACCTGAAGCAGGACCCTCGGACACCGGACCAGAAGTGGAGGCCGAAACGCCGGCACCGGCATCCTCAGGCAAGTGTACCTCCGCCACCACCGTAGTGTGCACCACATCCGGAGCCACGCCACCGTCAACGGAAGGACGACACTCGTCGAATTCGCCAACATCAGCCCACACAGAAGAACGCCGGGAACGCTTAGGCTCGGGCCGCACATCATCAGACCCGGAGGCAGACTCAGCGACCCGCGCAGCACCAGCCGAGGGAACCGACGCACGCCGCAGCACGGCAGCCTCCTCAACCACACGGGGCACCAGGCCAGGCACAGGAGGGAATACCGGATCCACCTCATCTCCCAGCACAGCCGGGACAGACGGCGAGGGTGCAGGGACCGGGACAGATACAGCAGAGGAAGAACTGGAAGACGAGGGGTCTGAGCAAACGGCAGGCGGAAGAGGCGCAGGGACATCAGCCGGAGCACTAGGCGAGGACCCAACCTCTGGAAGAGATGCGGCAACAACAGGGGGCGCAACAGGCGGAGCAACAGCTGCTACAGAGGGCGGCACCTCAGCCGAAGAGACGTCCATACCCACCGAATCATCCCCCACAGGAAGGGGCGGAAAATCCTCCTCACTGAAGAGGTTCACTGGTGCAACAGGAGGCGCAGAACAGTCAGCAGCCTGATGGCCCAAAAGACCACAACGATAACACGTCCGCGGCTGACGGGCGTAAAACACCCGAACGTTGTACCCCATAAGGCGCACAGAGGACGGAATATCCGCCCGGAGTCTCATGCCCAGGGTGCGAATGTTAGACCTCACACCCTTAAGAGGACTAGAAGACACCACGTTCACTCTCACACTAATAACTGCGCCAAACCGCCCGAAATACCGCCGTAGCAGAGCCTCTGGAAACTCCAAGGGAGCCCCATGCACACTGATGTAAGTAAGTGCACCACTTCTATCCGAGAGGGTGACAGTGCCCGCACCATCCGGCAGAGGCAGTGTCCGCCCCTCGTATCGCCGGAGAAAATCGCGATACGCCGCCTCCTCGGCAAACTTCACAATGGCCCTACGGGCCGTTACCAACTCGACCCCATAAATCGCAAACACAGGGACAGAGAGCATTTCACAAGCCAGGGCAATCTCCGGGTAACCAGCCCGCACAGAGAACTCTAGTCCCACAGACTGAGTCCGGACGACTGGGGGTAGAGGGACCCCCATCGTAACGCCACGTCAGCACAGGCGAGCAGACACACACCCGCCCCCAACCGGCCGAAACGGGCAAACAACACCAAACTGCTGGAGCGCCGATGCAACACGTCTGCCCCGCACCGAAGCTAGGGCCAGACTCAGGTGTTTGACTGTGGTGGTGTTTGTCTGTGGAGGTGTTTGTGGTGGTGTTTGTCTGTGGTGGTGTTTGACTGTGGTGGTGTTTGTCTGTGGTGGTGTTTGTCTGTGGTGGTGTTTGTCTGTGGTGGTGTTTGACTGTGGTGGTGTTTGTCTGTGGTGGTGTTTGACTGTGGTGGTGTTTGTCTGTGGTGGTGTTTGACTGTGGTGGTGTTTGTCTGTGGAGGTGTTTGTCTGTGGTGGTGTTTGACGGTGGTGGTGTTTGTCTGTGATGGTGTTTGACTGTGGTGGTGTTTGTCTGTGGAGGTGTTTGTCTGTGGTGGTGTTTGTCTGTGGTGGTGTTTGTGGTGGTGTTTGTGGAGGTGTTTGTCTGTGGTGGTGTTTGTCTGTGGTGGTGTTTGTTTGTGGTGGTGTTTGTCTGTGGTGGTGTTTGTTTGTGGTGGTGTTTGACTGTGGTGGTGTTTGTCTGTGGAGGTGTTTGTCTGTGGTGGTGTTTGTCTGTGGTGGTGTTTGTGGTGGTGTTTGTGGAGGTGTTTGTCTGTGGTGGTGTTTGTCTGTGGTGGTGTTTGTTTGTGGTGGTGTTTGTCTGTGGTGGTGTTTGTTTGTGGTGGTGTTTGTCTGTGGTGGTGTTTGTGGTGGTGTTTGTCTGTGGTGGTGTTTGACTGTGGTGGTGTTTGTCTGTGGTGGTGTTTGTCTGTGGTGGTGTTTGTCTGTGGTGGTGTTTGTCTGTGGTGGTGTTTGACTGTGGTGGTGTTTGACTGTGGTGGTGTTTGTCTGTGGTGGTGTTTGTCTGTAGTGGTGTTTGTCTGTGGTGGTGTTTGTCTGTGGTGGTGTTTGACTGTGGTGGTGTTTGTCTGTGGTGGTGTTTGTCTGTGGTGGTGTCTGTCTGTGGTGGTGTCTGTCTGTGGTATTGCGTACCTATAAAATATTTAAATAAAAAATACTAAATATTTATAGTTCAGTAATGTACTTTACTGTCAGCGCGGGGTGGAGCAACTAACAAAATATTTGCATCTAACAAATAAAAGCTATCATGAGAAAATAAGATTTTCTTACAGCGATATAGACAATATATCTCTTGACATGTATAACCTTGTGAAGCACTTTGCAATGTCTTGTAGGTAATCTGATTATCCTTAGACGTTCGTAGCTAAATGAAGATAAAAGGCTAATGGCACCTCTTCTGATTGACGATATTCTGAACGCTCCGTCAACAACAGCTCAAGTGTAAACATAAGTCTTTGATGATTTTTCCTCAATGGAGTTCAAAGTGTCACTAAACATCTTTCTCGCCATGTTAAAAACATGAATTGACAAATTTAAAGGTAGGTAGTGACTCTTGATTTTAAGTGATAGTAGGAGAGTTAACTATCGCTTGAAACCAAGTGATAGTGTTTGGTCATTACTGAAGTGGGGTGTAGTAAGTAGTTTAGAGGGCGGGGCCTGCCACAGGTGGGGGACACCTGTGGACACCTGTGGACACCTGTGGTGAGCACGTGGGAGACAGGTACTCCTGCTCAGGGCGAGGTGTGAGGTGGACGCCAGCTCCTGCGCCTCACAGAAAAAGTATTTGCCTCTCAAGTGTTAAGTGTATGATAGTGATCAGTGACTGTCGAGGATGATTACATTACTCGTCATGTGGACCTTCCTAGCAACGTGATTTGATATTAATCATTGACTTGCGAGAGACTAAGTTTTATGTTCACAGTGTGCGTGTGTGCGTGCGCGTAGAGCTGACCTGTGGATCTCTCAAGTGTGCCGCCAAGACCTCACCAACAGGCTGAGAGCAATTTCCTGCAGGCGGGTAAGTGTTAATATTCTCTGTGTACCATTGTGTGGATAGCACGATGTTGGACCTGTTCCATGTGCTCCCGTGTGGATATAAGCGACATGTAGACACTTGTGTGGAGCGTCGAGTAAGATAACAATCATCTCCTCTTCGTTGTGTAGTTTTAAACAACATAAACTGAACACGTGGTATCGTAGCGACCAGTTACTGTAGTCGAGGCTCGTGTCACTCTGGTGTTCTGACGTGAACTCTTGAGGCCTAACACAGGTGTTTCCTACCCGGCGCTGGCGGTCAATTGAAGTTAAAATAAGTTTATTGGGGGATAAATACACACACAAAGGGATGAGGGAGCTGGAGCAGTTCTCACTCCGGTCAATACGACGTGTTGATCGGTCGCCTGTGTCGAGTGTGAGGATGGGGTCGTTACCTACCGTCATACGTCCATACAGTACGATTGGCATGAAGTTTGCAACAAGCCGGAGCATGCAATGGTACCGGAAGCCGTGTGTGTGTGTGTGTGAGTGCACCGGGTGAAGAACGTGTCGGGTACAGCTATTGGCCAATGGGGGTCGTGTTGGTGCAGTTCACGAGTTGTTTACGTGAATTTGAGGGTCGTTTGGTCACCTTGTCTGAGGGTGGGGGAACAGTCCAGTTGATTATAGCCAACATGTGACTTTTGTTTCCGTCCGCGACGCACCGTTCGAGATGACCCACGAAACAATCGTCGTGGTGATCGGGCAGTTTGAGAGTGTTGGGGCTGAGCCTGAACTACTTCCGGTGGACCCCCAACAACACCTTAGAAGGCATTCGTAGACACTGGGGCTCTCAAGGGTGTCCCGAGGGGAACAAGAGCAGTAAAAGGAGTTCTGTCAAAGGAAGTACCGTCCCAGGTCACTGTGAAAGGATTTCGTGTTTTACATAATTATGAGCCCGGCACGAGTCGTCTGTGTGGATTGCCAAAACGTTTAGCTGCTGCTTGAACGGCCGGGGCTGGTAGTGGTGGAAGGTCATGTTAGTGGAGGGTGACTTTCCGCGCCCTGGGAAGCAGGATGATCTTTGTGACTGTGGGGGGGTTGGAGGAGGTAGGACTCCGCAGGAAAGGTCCGGACTAGCTGGGGTCTCGAGGTAATTCGCAGAGTTCGGATAAAGCTTATAGATGCAGGCGGGAGGATAGTGAGGGAACGTTAGTGTTTACGTCAGATGACGTATGTTTATATGTGGTGGTGGTTGACGTCCACGGAGTGCCCAAAGGGAAGGGGGGGGGGGAGTAAGCCGATGTCATGCACTCCTGATGGTGGAAGGGGTGACACTGGGATGGAGAGCGGTGTTGCAATGGTGTCAGAGGAGTTGACAGTTGCAGCGGTGTCGGAGGTGCTGACAGTTACCACGGGGTGTCGGGTGGAGGAGTGTGCGAGGAAGGTCGTGTGTCCCCACAAAGGAAGGTCATGTCCGCGAAGTAGGGAAACTGACGCCTAGGAACGGCTCAATACTGAAAATCATGTGCTAATGCTAGGTGAAATCCCTCGTGGCCAAATGTGGCGATTTGAACATTGTTGATGTTCATTAAGAATGTATCTTGTGACTTTCGTTCCTGTGCCTTGTACATATATTGTGTGGGCTCGTCCTAGCTGTCCCTGTGCCTAGTCGAGGACCTGGCCGTGGGGACACTAAGCCCCGAAATCATCTCAAGATAGATATCTCTAGATACAGCTGAGGGCGTGCTCTCTCTTGGGACGTTTCTACTTTTTGAATGGTATGTTCCTGGAGATCTCTGATGGCGAATCTAATGGATTGTTCTACATTTATCCTATTATTACTGTTCATTTATTTGTGAAAACGTGTCATAGGACTGGTGTCAAAATTACAGTGTACTGGATTGTGTTTTATTGAATGTGACACTTTTGTAATGTTTGTTACATTGTTTTGAATGTTGTGTGTGTGTGGAGGGAATTGTCATTGTTATGTGTGTGGAACTACTGTTTGTTTCGTTACGGTGTTCATGCGCTGTGTTTTGTTTTGTAAATGGTTTGTATCTCAGTTTGAGTTACCTTTCTTATGTATTTGGTAATTACAAGCTAAATTTGTAACGTGTGTGCTGTAACTTTCAGACCATTTGTTCACTCCTGTGAGAGAGTTTGCTTGTATTTTGTGTTTTGTTAATTGTATATATATATATATATATATATATATATATATATATATATTTCAAGCCTGAATGTGCGTAATTTTTGTGTGATATGTAATGTACACGTGATTTGGGATATCTTGTTACCCTTTATGTAAGTATATTGTTCTTGAGAATTTGTTGTGAAAAATCTGTACTCACTATTAGACTGTTTTACAGGAACTTCTTTTCAACGGCTCATAAAACGGAGGAAAGTATCCTGAAAGATATTATTAATAGGAACGTTATCCCCACAGACAAAAATCAGAAGATTCAATTGACAATTTACTACTAAAACAAGAAAACGGCCAACCTACTCACGAAAACTCCCCAGACACCAAACAGAACGCCATGAAAGAAACTAACGTCGTCTATGCCTTCACATGCCAACTTGGGGACTGTAAGCCCCAAAGATCTCAGTATATAGGCAAGACAACAATGTCTCTTTCCAGGCGATTAACAATGCATAAACAACAGGGCTCCATTAAGGAACATATAATCTCTTCTCCCAACCAGACCATCACCAGAAAAATCTTAACAAACAACACAGAAATCATCGATAGATACAATGATAGCAGGCCTAGGGGACTCGATATCAGTGAGGCACTACACATCAAAAAGTCAACACCAGCAATCAACAGCCAATTAACACATAACTTTATTCTACCCACTTCAAGACCCCGAACCAACATAGAATCAGGAAGAGCAATTTAGAATCAGCAAATATTCAATATACTCATTGTTTCGTGTTTTGTCTTTTGTCATCTCACTCAAAACATTTGTGTCATATCAACTCACCCAAAAACGAATATAAGCATGAAATGATGTCTGTAAAAATCTGTGTTTGAAAATGTGAGAGTCCTTGCAAAACGCTTTTAGGCGTCAGACCATAAATAAAAATGAGAAAATGAACTTTGGAGAGTTAATTTTTCAATTACCCCCGACAGTGAAGAAAAACGTATATAATCTACAATGACGATCGAAGGACACGTGGGACCAATCGAAATGAGAATCTTTGATCAGAGGAAGGCACGGAGAGATGGGGGGGTGGGGGGCGGGAGGAAATTAACTGAGCGGAGTTCGAGTAAGTGTGATATAAGGGGGAAAGAGTATAAGGAAAGGAGTGTAAGGAGTAAGGCAGTAAGATTATGTGAGGGAAGGTAGTGAATGAGGTAATGTAGGGAGTGGAAAAAGAGGGCGAGGAGTTCCAAATTGTTCGCAATACCATCTTGTATTGTCTTAAAATCAGAGCTTTTTACTATTTAGATGTACTTAGCTAATTGTGCTTGCGGGGGTTGAGCTCTGGCTCTTTGGTCCCGCCTCTCAACTGTCAATCAACTGGTGTACAGGTTCCTGAAGGTGTGTATGTGTGTGTTTGGGTTTACCAGCAACGGCAGATGTGCTTGTGCATGCTACACTAGTGTGTGTGTGTGTGTGTGTTTGTGTGTATGTGTGTGTGTGTGTTTGTACCAATGCATTGAGCACATTTCTTTAAGTCTCCTCATCTTCTAATGTATGGTTTGGTCATCATATCTTCAGCCACGTTATTGTGACTCGTCGTCTGCGCACACGTTCCTTTAAGGTCCTTAACAAACTCACTTTTGATTCTACTACATTGATAGACAAGTAACAATAAAACAGAGTTTAGCTTTCTGCCGGCTTCTCACGCTTAGGAGTGACTGCTACAACAATCCTGCCAATCCTGTCTCAACAGGTAATGTGCACAATTATGGGACGACCTGGATACACAGGAAGGAAAGGAATTATCAGGGGAAAGCACCAAGCCATTACGACTGTATAGCACTGGGAAGGGGTCAGGATAAGGTTTTGGGATGGGACGGTGAGGGAAAGGAATGGTGCCCAACCACTTGTGAACGATCGGGGATTGAACACCAACCTGCATGATGCGAGACCGTCGCTCTATCGTCCAGTCCAAGTGGTTGGGCAATGGATACACAGGAGTATTGTAGTCTCGTCTCACAGGAGTCATGCTGGGTCTCTTTACAATGACCTCACATGAAACCTATGCAAATCTCACACACTAAAAAACAGGCAGATACACTTAAGAGACGTATGCTAAATGCTAAACTGGTATGTGAGGTGCCTACGGGTGAGGTGCCTATGGGTGAGGTGCCTACGGGTGAGGTGCGTACGAGTAAGGTGCAAACGGGTGTGGTGCATACGGATGGATGAGCACATCACATGGAACTGTAGGCAAGCAATGGGTCACTATGGCTGGAACAGGTCCCACGTGCAGCTGCCAACTGGGCTTAACATGTTAGCCATGTTAACAGCAGGTCTACACTGGCTCCAGCTGGAAAACACACCGAGTTGTGGCTCTAGTCTTGACCCTCCTGTCTAACTATCGTTTTAAGGCAATTCACCTTTAGAGTCTCTCTGGCGGCACTTCTGATTTACTGTGAACGCTTGCTGAACACTTCTATGTATCTCAGCTATACATTTGATACAAACTACACTACAGGATGTCAGTAGTGTAGTTTGTTAATGTGTGTTGCTTCTTGGTGAGCCTCGTGGCGTCTCTCTACACTCACGACCAAACCACACATCAGAAGATGAAGGAACGAAGACGTTTGGGTCCGTTCTGGACCATTATCATGTCGTGAGTTATCTTCAGCCTCGTTACCGTGATTCATTGTCTTCAATCCACTTAATTTGACGAAAATATGATGCACGCGGGACTTCGGCCGTTGGCGAGATATTTACGACTTATAAGAGTGCGGGATTAACTTGACAGCCTAAACACTTTGACAACGTGAGTTCTAATTTGTGTCCGCTAACAAACAGGTCATACACATCCTCTGTGACTGATGTCCTTGCTGGGCTGCCTGACCAGGCACCAGATTCACGAAGCAGTTGCGCAAGCACTTACGAACCTATACATCTTTTCTCAATCTTTGGCGGCTTTGTTTACAATTATTAAACAGTTAATGAGCTCCGAAGCACCAGGAGGCTGTTTATAACAATAACAACAGTTGATTGGCAAGTTTTCATGCTTGTAAACTGTTTAATAAATGTAACCAAAGCCGTCAAAGATTGAGGAAAGATGTACACGTTCGTAAGTACTTGCGTAACTGCTTCGTGAATTTGGCGCCAGGCACGCAAGCTTTTTAGCTTGTGCGCCATCAGTCGCTACAGGGAGGGAGTGGGGAAACCACAAGCTGCAGTTCCTCGAGCTCTTGCAAGCTTGTAGGACTCAGGGAGAACTCATCGTCGTCAGAACGTCCTTGTAGCCAAGTATAACTGCCTTCCCATAGCCCCTTGAATTACATTCGTTCAGAAGAAACACAATACATCTTTCAAGTTATTTTAACTGTGCTAACATTTCCATAATTTATCTGTCATTGCATTTTATATGACATTAATAATGTTTGAATTCAGATCTGAATGGCATAACCTTGGAAAGTGTAAATATTTATTTTGTGTTCTTGCCAGTTCTTTGAATTCTTGGTTACAGCAAAGCTAAAATTAACGAAGGCAGCCCCAGTAACTTTTATTTTCCGAATGGCTGCTCAGTTCATTAGTTTGCGACACTGAGGCGTGTGCTTGCTGTAAGGAACATTTGAGTTGAAAGGCTGGAGCAGCCGAGCAGACCAGACACCAGTTGGGTGGACCAGACTCAACCTTCAGCTAGGAGAGAACACCAACTTGGATCAATTTATTTTTTTTCCATTAAATGTCAGTTTTAATATGCTGTGATTCTGATTTTGATTGAATGTTGCCGCCGAAGCCGGCTAGTTTATTGTGCACCCCATACTCATCCTGTGAGCGGTAGCGCAAAAGCATTACAGAGGGCACAAAAGGTCTTTATCAGACCTCATCTTAGATTATTACATAAACAATTTCTTCAATCCTTCACACCTTATAGATACAATGTCAGCTAGTTACAGAGAAAGTGCTATTGTCTCCGTGGCGCAGTGGTAAGACACTCGCCTGGCGTTTCGCAAGCGCCTTGCCTTGGGTTCGAATCCTGGCCGGGGAGGATTGACCGGGCGCCAATCCTTAACTGTAGCCTCTGTTCACCCAGCAGTGAATGGGTACCTGGTTGTTAAACGATTCGGCGGGGTCGTATTCCGGGGAAATTAGGGTTAAGGACCTTGCCCGAAACGCTACGCGTAATAGTGGCTTTACAAGAATGTAACAAGAGCTACATATTTACAGTAAGTCATCATACATTAATGGTAGGTCTTGTCGTTAATACATAATAGTTTGGCCAATGGGGATATTACAGAGTCATAGGGGAGCTTCTTTCTGTGCCTGCTCATCCTAGCTTATTGCTGTGGATCAGTGCTTGTGCTGAGTCTGGAATAACCCATCTTCACTGTCGGACAGTATGACTGTCGGACAGTATGACGGGTAGACGGGAAAGGTTTTCCCGTCTAGACTATTTCTCGTTTTTTTTTAATGGTAGACTATTGTGTTAAGTGTGCGGTGAAGAAAGCAGTATGTGTGCGGATAGCGGGTAGCCAGAAAGCCAGGCAGTGTGTGTGGATAGCGGGTAGTCACATAGCCAGGCAGCGTGCGGGTAGCCAGAAAGCCAGGCAGTGTGTGTGGATAGCGGGTGCCCAGGAAGCCAGGCAGTGTGTGCGGATAGCGGGTAGCCAGATAGCCAGGCAGTGTGTGTGGATAGCGGGTAGTCACATAGCCAGGCAGCGTGCGGGTAGCCAGAAAGCCAGGCAGTGTGTGTGGATAGCGGGTGCCCAGGAAGCCAGGCAGTGTGTGCGGATAGCGGGTACCCAGATAGCCAGGCAGTGTGTGCGGATAGCGGGTAGCCAGATAACCAGGCAGTGTGTGCGGATAGCGGGTACCCAGATAGCCAGGCAGTGTGTGCGGATAGCGGGTACCCAGATAGCCAGGCAGTGTGTGCGGATAGCGGGTAGCCAGATAGCCAGGCAGTGTGTGCGGATAGCGGGAAGGTATCCGGGCGGAGGACCACTGTGGGGGGCCGGATGGGTATTTCCCATTTTAGATTATTTCCTGAGAGCCAACAGAAGCAAGATTGGTGCTGTGTGTCTTGCGCAAAACAAGACTGTGTATATTCACCAATTTTTGCCTGCAAGATCGATCCTATAGCTCCTGGACCCCGTCTTGTCATCCACCGGTTGTCTAATGAAATGACTCCAAACCTAATTTTTTCTATCATATATAATGGCCAACTAATGGACATTCAAAAAAAAGGTTCAAGAAACATTGCCTAAATGCTTCCGTCCTGCTGTGGGGATCGCCCCCCGTGATCTTCGGTTGTCAGGCGATGACTTAGCCCACTGCGCTAGATCTACAGTATATGTGTGTGTGTGCTCCTCTATTCGTGCCTGCATGACCGAGCTCGAGCTCTTGAACCCCGCTCTCTGCAACATATTCGCTTCCTTGTTGCTAATATGTTTTCCTGTTTCCTGTTTGCCAGGCATCAGACCCTTGACGGTACTCTGGTACAACAAGAACTTTCTTACTTCATCTTTGATAATCTCAAAGTCCAACATAAATCAATGAACAAATCCACAAGGGCCGTGACGAGGATTCGAACCTGCGTCCGGGAGCATCCCAGACACTGCCTTAATCGACTGAGCTACGACAGGGTAAAAGGTCCAACATAATCGTCTTGGTTGATGTCGACCTTGTCGTTCAGGCAGAACTTCACCGGTTAAGTTGCATTAAACGGGTTCCTGTCATCTTCTGTGAATGTGTTCTGTGTATTCTAAGCTTCATCACCTGTATACTTACTGGTGTTTACCTGTTGTGTCCTGTTATGAGGGGAAGCTTAAGTTGACTTATGGTGTGTTGATAGTCTGTGTCTGTCTGTCTGTCTGGTAAAAAGAGTATTTACACCGATTTTAATGTATTTTGGTTAATATCACTTTAATGAATACGTTATCTCACTCAGATGCCATTCAGTGTGTTCTAGATGTCATCTGTTCTCTTTCTTGTCAGATGTCACCCGCCTTGACGTCTCCCACCTCTCTGACGTCACCCGCTTTGACGTCTCCCACCTCTCTGACGTCACCCACCTCTCTGACGTCACCCGCCTTGACGTCACCCATCTTTCTGACGTCACCCGCCTTGACGTCACCCATCTTTCTGACGTCACCCGCCTTGACGTCACCCATCTTTCTGACGTCACCCGCCTTGACGTCACCCATCTTTCTGACGTCACCCGCCTTGACGTCACCCATCTTTCTGACGTCACCCGCCTTGACGGACCTCACAGATGCAACCCCG
Source organism: Procambarus clarkii (assembly GCF_040958095.1). NCBI lineage: Eukaryota > Metazoa > Arthropoda > Malacostraca > Decapoda > Cambaridae > Procambarus > Procambarus clarkii. Next base: position 41,034,770 of record NC_091165.1, on the reverse strand, counting down.
AGATGCAGCATCCACACGTTCCCGTCCCAACACCCACACCACACCACCGCGGCACTCCACACCACCTCCGCTTCTCCGTGAGACCAGCAGGCAAGCACAACCTCCCCCCCCCCGCCACCCATCACCCTACAGGAAGGAAGGAGAAGTTGGCAGAGCTCCCAGGGGCAGGCCCGGCGCCACCTCCATCACCCTAAAGTCTTCATTATGAGAGAGAAGAGTCCTGGTCCACCAGGTTTGTCGTGGGCACGAGATTTACGGGGAGAGCAGTTTGTCGTGGAGATATTGTAATGGGGATGGGAGGGGGGGGGGGTTATATAGGAGCGGAAGACGTTTATGTGGAGAATGTAAACATGAAGATGTGTATAGGGGAAATTCGTACAGGAAGATTGACGTGTATCAGAAGGGGTGCATATATATATATATATATATATATATATATATATATATATATATATATATATATATATATATATATATATATATATATATATATATATATATATATATAATATGTATAGTTGCCCAGTCATCAATTTGTTGATAAGTGTGTCGCTGCTATCATCAATTTAGCCACTAATATGTCTTATTTGTTAAGACCAAACCAATTATAATTGATAATTTTATCATGGAAATTTTCCATTCTACGTAAATACTTTCTACCACCAAGACTAGATTCCCAAAGGTGAAGAAACACTTGATCACTTTGTCGCTCCATATTTTTTAACTCTCCGTGAAGAACGTAGCATCAGGAACATACACGGGGCACAGAGAACACAGGTACACTAAAATTACATTGATTGATTGATAAAGATTAAGCCACTCAAGAGGTGACACGGGCACGAATAGCCCGTAAGTGGTACAATTTTTTGTTCAGTAATTCTTTTCAGTGTTCTAAGGTCGCATTTAAACGTCAAGTTACTATCACGGGGGAGGATACTGCTTGACAGTCTTTATGAGAGTCTCCATCTGCTGGACGCCTTTTTCGACTAGGAGATACTAAAATTACATGCAGAAACCTTTATATATGAGCATGAGTTTACCTCATCACGTCATACTCATTCTTTGTGATGAGTTGTCATTAATCGTAGAGAGCGTTGATGTATAGGGTCAGGTGATGGTTGTCTAACGTGATGGGTATCTTGGCATCAAAGGGTACTTCAAATTATGAAGTATCTGTATTGGGGTACCCTAAATTTGGGAACCCCAGTAATTTGAAGCGACACTTTGATTCCCGGAACGACACTTCCTCCAGTGTCGTTCCGGGAGTCAATGTTAATTTCATTGACATATTAATTACTGGGATTAGCTGAGGAATGAAGATATTCTGAAGTGTTTGTAATCTTCATCGGTCACTTTGTATGATGATTGTGGTTGTCTTTAAGATGTCTTGATGATTCAAGATGGTGTTGAGGCGTTGCTTAATTCTTCTTTCTTGGAAATGAAGGAGGAATTAAGGAAGGAAGAAGGAAGACGCCTGCTAAGAGTATTAGTAGTGTGTCCAATATAACAAACATTTCAGAGAACACAGTTTTTAGAATTACACTTGTATAGATGAGCACATGTCTACGTCAACGGGGAGCCGGTCGGCCGAGCGGACAGCACACTGGACTTGTGATCCTGTGGTCCCGGGTTCGATCCCGGGCGCCAGCGAGAAACAATGGGCAGAGCTTCTTTCACCGTATGCCCCTGTTACCTAGCAGTAAAATAGGTACCTGGGTGTTAGTCAGCTGTCACGAGCTGCTTCCTGGGGGGTGGAGGCCTGGTCGAGGACCGGGCCGCGGGGACACTAAAATCCCCGAAATCATCTCAAGATAACCTCAAGAGTCAAGAACGGGTGGTATAAACTCCTGGAGGTATATGAGCCAAAGCTTAGATACATAGTTCTTCGTGCAGAACAGAATGATGGTAGAGTAACTGATGTGAATTTCACTTTGCCTCTAGTCAACTATATTTTGTTGTAGAAGTGTATTGCTGCCCTAAGGTTGATCAAAGGCTAATCAAAATGGTAATAAATTCCCTCTTTATATGAAGAAATGTTTTGGCTAACTCATCAGTTGTATCGTGTATTCATAGAGCAACATGGGAAGGAATCCACAGGAGATAAACTCTGACTCCTTCCCTGATGATTTGATCATATCTGTGGCCAGTTTCAGGCCCATGCTTCAGGCAATTGAGTCTATTAACAGTCAACTATTCCCTGATCAACATAAAGAGCTCTGGGGAGACTTAGATTCCAATGATCTCCATCAAGTTCAAATATTTCATAAGTTAATGATTGCACTTTCTATAGATATTTGAGGATATTCATACAACTTAAAATTAAACGATGAAACTTTATATTAAAAATCCTGCTGTTTGTCCCTAATAAATAATTGTTTTATCGTTTACTTACTTGTGTTACCGATGTTGTGGCAGAATGTTTAACCTTTTTTTTTGAGATATATACAAGAGTTGTTACATTCTTGTAGAGCCACTAGTACGCGTAGCGTTTCGGGCAAGTCCTTAATCCTATGGTCCCTGGAATACGATCCCCTGCCGCGAAGAATCGTTTTTTCATCCAAGTACACATTTTACTGTTACGTTAAACAGAGGCTACAGTTAAGGAATTGCGCCCAGTAAATCCTCCCCGGCCAGGATACGAACCCATGACATAGCGCTCGCGGAACGCCAGGCGAGTGTCTTACCACTACACCACGGAGACTTATCGTTTACTTACTTGTGTTACCGATGTTGTGGCAGAATGTTTAACCTTATATATACATACTGGTGTCTTATTGTTGTAAGGTTATTATTATTATTATTGTTTTCTCACCTGATTAATATTAAATATAATATGTTCTTTATTGGTGACTTGAAATACAGTTTACAACTTAGTAAAGTATTTCCAAGTTTCACCACTTTACTGAACATTGGTTAACTTGTTTCACTCTGAAGAGCTTTAATAATAAACTCTTTGCTTTTAACTGTAACATGTTGCTTTCTATGAAGCTTTAGATTTGTTTGTTAAAACTGCATGACAAAGGAGATATAAATGTGGCTTTAAACATATCAACTTCAAATTGAACACAGAACAATATAAAAATCATTTAAATTTTTAGATTCAGGAAAGAACTGGGTAAATACCGGTTTGGAAACAGGGTTGTTGATTTATTGAAAATATTTCCGGTAATATAATAAACGTGGGATTACCGGATTGTTTCAAGCGTAGGTTAGACAAGTATATCTGACTTCTCCCTTATCCAACCTCCCTCCAACTCTTCCCTTTACTTCTCCTTTCCTGTCCTGCTCCCACCAAGCACAGTCTGCTATATCAAGCAGCGCGAGGCAGCACAGATCATCAGAGAACCTTCACCCTTGCTCCGCCGTCCTCGTCCGCAGGTCTGAGGACGACCTAACAAGGTAGTGAGGGGTCAATAGCGTCTCAAGACGACCTAACAAGGTGAGGAGGGTCGTCCCTTCACCTCCATGTTGAGTGGGTAACTACCCGCCAGACACCGGAGAACCCGAGCTAAAGGTCCATCTGATCAGCCGCTCTGAGATAGTGAGAATTCTTCCATGAGGGAATGTGTGTATGTATGTACTCACCTAGTTGTGCTTGTGGGGGTTGAGCTCTGGCTCTTTGGTCCCGCCTCTCAACTGTCAGTCAATTGGTGTACAGATTCCTGAGCCTACTGGGCTCTATCATATCTACACTTGAAACTGTGTATGGAGTCAGCCTCCACCACATCACTTCCTAATGCATTCCATTTGTTAACTACTCTGACACTGAAAAAGTTCTTTCTAACGTCTCTGTGGCTCATGTGGGTACTCAGTTTCAACCTGTGTCCCCTTGTTCGCGTCCCACCCGTGCTGAACAGTTTATCCTTATCTTTTTTTTTTTTTTTTTTTTTTTTTTTTTTTTGAGATATATACAAGAGTTGTTACATTCTTGTACAGCCACTAGTACGCGTAGCGTTTCGGGCAAGTCCTTAATCCTATGGTCCCTGGAATACGATCCCCTGCCGCGAAGAATCGTTTTTTCATCCAAGTACACATTTTACTGTTGCGTTAAACAGAGGCTACAGTTAAGGAATTGCGCCCAGTAAATCCTCCCCGGCCAGGATACGAACCCATGACATAGCGCTCGCGGAACGCCAGGCGAGTGTCTTACCACTACACCACGGAGACTGCCTCTACCCTGTCAATTCCTCTGAGAATTTTGCAGTTAGTGATCATGTGTGATCATGATAATGATCATTATCATGTAGTGATTTTGTAGTGTGTGTGTGTCTGTGTTCTCCCCTAGTTGTGCTTGCGGGGGGGGGGGGGGGGGGAATTTCGACTGTTTGTGTATGTGTATGTGCGCGTGCGTGTGTGTGTGTGTGTGTATGTGTGCGTGCGTGTGTGTGTGTGTGTGTATGTGTGCGTGCGTGTGTGTGTGTGTGTGTACTCACCTAATTGTACTCACCTAATTGTGCTTGCGGGGGTTGAGCTCTGGCTCTTTGGTCCCGCCTCTCAACCGTCAATCAACTGGTGTACAGATTCCTGAGCCTATTGGGCTCTATCATATCTACATTTGAAACTGTGTATGGAGTCAGCCTCCACCACATCACTTCCTAATGCATTCCATTTGCTAACTACTCTGACACTGAAAAAGTTCTTTCTAACGTCTCTGTGGCTCATTTGGGTACTCAGCTTCCACCTGTGTCCCCTTGTTCGCGTCCCACCAGTGTTGAAAAGTTCATCCTTGTTTACCCGGTCGATTCCCCTGAGGATTTTGTAGGTTGTGATCATGTCCCCCCTTACTCTTCTGTCTTCCAGTGTCGTGAGGTGCATTTCCCGCAGCCTTTCCTCATAGCTCATGCCTCTTAGTTCTGGGACTAGTCTAATAGCATACCTTTGGACTTTTTCCAGCTTCGTCTTGTGCTTGACAAGGTACGGGCTCCATGCTGGGGCCGCATACTCCAGGATTGGTCTTACATATGTGGTGTACAAGATTCTGAATGATTCCTTACACAGGTTCCTGAACGCCGTTCTGATGTTAGCCAGCCTCGCATATGCCGCAGACGTTATTCTCTTTATGTGGGCTTCAGGAGACAGGTTTGGTGTGATATCAACTCCTAGATCTTTCTCTCTGTCTGTTTCATTAAGTACTTCATCTCCTATTCTGTATCCTGTGCCTGGCCTCCTGTTTCCACTGCCTAGTTTCATTACTTTGCATTTACTCGGGTTGAACTTCAACAGCCATTTGTTGGACCATTCACTCAGTCTATCCAGGTCATCTTGTAGCCTCCTACTATCATCCTCTGTTTCAATCCTCCTCATAATTTTTGCATCGTCGGCAAACATTGAGAGGAACGAATCTATACCCTCTGGGAGATCATTTACATATACCAGAAACAGTATAGGTCCACGGACTGACCCCTGCGGGACTCCACTTGTGACGTCTCGCCAATCTGAGACCTCACCCCTCACACAGACTCGTTGTCTCCTGTTGCTTAGGTATTCCTCTATCCACCGGAGTACCTTCCCTCTCACTCCAGCCTGCATCTCCAACTTTCGCACTAGCCTCTTGTGTGGCACTGTATCAAAGGCTTTCTGACAATCCAAAAATATGCAGTCTGCCCACCCTTCTCTTTCTTGCCTTATTTTTTGTTGCCTGGTCGTAGAATTCAAGTAACCCTGTGAGGCAGGACCTGCCATCCCTGAACCCATGTTGATGCTGTGTTACAAAGTTCCTTCGCTCCAGATGCTCCACTAGTTTTTTTCGCACAATCTTCTCCATCAGCTTGCATGGTATGCAGGTTAGGGACACTGGCCTGTAGTTCAGTGCCTCCTGTCTATCCCCTTTCTTGTATATCGGGACTACGTTAGCTGCTTTCCAAATATCTGGCAGTTCCCCTGTTGCCAGTGATTTGTTATACACTATGGAGAGTGGTAGGCTCAGTTCTCTTGCTCCTTCCTTTAGAACCCAAGGGGAGATTCCATCTGGGCCTATAACCTTCGTCACGTCCAACTCTAGTAAACACTTCCTTACTTCCCCACTGGTAATCTCAAACTCTTCCAGTGGTTCCTGGTTAGCTATTCCCTCACTTACCTCTGGAATTTCTCCTTGTTCCAAGATGAAGACCTCCTGGAATTTCTTATTCAATTCCTCACACACTTCCTTGTCATTTGTAGTGAATCCTTCCGCCCCTATCCTTAATCTCATAACCTGTTCCTTTACTGTTGTTTTTCTCCTAATGTGGCTATGCAACAATTTAGGCTGAGTCTTTGCCTTGCTTGCGATGTCATTTTCGTATTGTCTTACTGCCTCTCTTCTCATCCTGACATATTCATTCCTGGCATTCTGGTATCTTTCTCTGCTCTCCAGTGTTCTGTTATTCCTATAGTTTCTCCATGCCCTTTTACTTTGCTGCTTAGCTAGCCTACATCTTTGATTAAACCATGGGTTTCTCATCTTCATTTCTCTGTTTTGTGTGTGTATGTGCGCGTGCGTGTGTGTGTGTGTGTGTGTGTGTGTGTGTGTGTGTGTGTGTGTGTGTGTGTGTGTGTGTGTGTGTGTGTGTGTGTGTGTATGTGTATGTGCGCGTGCGTGTGTGTGTGTGTGTGTGTGTGTGTGTGTGTGTGTGTGTGTGTGTGTGTGTGTGTGTGTGTGTATGTGCGCGTGCGTGTGTGTGTACTAGACTAAATGTACTCACCAAGTGTGCTTGCTAGGCTCCTAACCTCACCTTCCGAACACTCTTAGAATAATACAGTAACCTCAATGCTCTCGCGTGTATCACATTTAAAGTTAACATTTTGAGTCGAATTAGTTTCATCGCCTTCTGCATGTAACGTGTTCCCTTTACTGACTACTCTGACACTGGAGAAGTTCTTCATATCTCTGTGGCTCATTTGTGTCTCCAGTCACCATCTGTGGCCCCTTGTTCTGCTGTTCCTAGCTCTGAACAAGGCTGTTTTGTCTGCTTTGTCAATTTCCCTTATTATCATATATGTTATGTCATCTATGTCTATCCTTTCCTCCAATGTGGTAAGTTCAGTTTTCTCAGTCTTTCCTCATAGATCAATCCCCTCAGCTCTGGAACGAGTTTTATTGCAAATCTCTGGGCCTTTTCTAGTTTCTCCTTGTCCTTTTTCTGGTTAAGGTTCCATGCTGGGGCTGCATATTCAAGAGTGTGTCTCACCTTTGTTGTATACAGGGCCCGGAAAACTTCTTTTTCCAAAGGCCTTAAGAACACCCGGATGCCATATATGCCAGTATGCCATATATGCCAGTATGCCATATATGCCAGTATGCCATATACGCCAGTATGCCATATATGCCAGTATGCCATATATGCCAGTATGCCATATATGCCAGTATGCCATATACGCCAGTATGCCATATATGCCAGTATGCCATATACGCCAGTATGCCATATATGCCAGTATGCCATATATGCCAGTATGCCATATATGCCAGTATGCCATATACGCCAGTATACCATATATGCCAGTATGCCATATATGCCAGTATGCCATATATGCCAGTATGCCATATATGCCAGTATGCCATATATGCCAGTATGCCATATATGCCAGTATGCCATATATGCCAGTATGCCATATATGCCAGTATGCCATATATGCCAGTATGCCATATATGCCAGTATGCCATATATGCCAGTATGCCATATATGCCAGTATGCCATATATGCCAGTATGCCATATATGCCAGTATGCCATATATGCCAGTATGCCATATACGCCAGTATGCCATATACGCCAGTATGCCATATATGCCAGTATGCCATATACGCCAGTATGCCATATATGCCAGTATGCCATATATGCCAGTATGCCATATATGCCAGTATGCCATATATGCCAGTATGCCATATATGCCAGTATGCCATATATGCCAGTATGCCATATATGCCAGTATGCCATATGCTGTTGTTGTTGTACTTCTAATGTGGGCTTCTGGTGTCAGGTTTCGGGTTATGTTGAATCTCTGACCTTTCTCCTTCTCTGATTGAAGAATTTATAATTTTAATAATTAATTGTGCCGGGAGACAGGAAGGGAAGGGGAACTTTCAGGGGGGAAAGCACCAAGCCATTACGACTATATAGCACTAGGAAGGGGTCAGGATAAGGATTTGGGATGGGACGGGGGGGAAGAAATGGTGCCCAACCACTTGTGGACGGTCGGGGATTGAACGCCGACCTGCATGAAGCGAGACCGTCGCTCTACCGTCCAGTCAAAGTGGTTGGGAATCTCAAGGCATGACACTGTTGATATGCTTGAAAAGACAGCCTGTAGAAAACCAGTGGTAGAAATTAATATGGATGTTTCATTAGCAGTGACAAAGAGAATACTTAAACAAATATCTAATGAAAATCTCACCGACCTAACAAATTCACAAAGACCTGAAAGTTGTACCATTAACTAATGTGATAGATATCATAATATTTAATGCATTCACATATGGGACTAATAGAACAAGAACCCGGCAATGTGATGTTATAGTGGCCAGAATACGCCTGGGATATAGACGTATCTGGCAGCTTTCTCAAAACCCAAATGTCGAGTACACAATGTGTCAACTTTGTGAAAGAGAAAACATGCACTCTCTTGAACATTATATTGTAGAATGTCCCATACTGACTGACTTTCGCCCTCCTGGGCTAAGGTATGCTGAACTCTGTAATTACTATATGAATTGTACCCAAGATTGACCATGTAATGTATCAAATACACATACAATGTATGTATGTGATGTCAACTTGTCCTCTTAAAAAGAACGTCACTTTTGGCCGTTTGCCCGTATGGCCGAATTTGGACGTAATTTGAAAATGAAAAAAAAAATGAAAATATATTTGGGATTTTTTTTTTCAACAACAGTAAGTTAAGGGTCCTCTGATAGGTTAGGTGGGCAGGAAATTCTCATAAAGTTTCAAAACGTTATGAAAAACATGAATTGAAAGTCATCTATTCTAACCTTACAGAGTCGGCCGGACGACTCAAACAGAAAACGGAACAGAACGTCACTTTTGTGAGTCGATTTCATTTCAAATTACGTCCACATTTGGCCATAGCGCCGCGCATACCAGCGAAAAGTGACGTTATTTTTAAGAGGACGGGTTGGTGATGTAACTATATAACCAGAGCTTGTAAAAGCCGCTTAATCACCTTCAGTGGTTAAGTGCTTAATAACACACTAGTTTCTCTATCAGCTATCTTACCCTCTCAGAGTAAGAGAGCCTTAAAAGTATGTGTATGTATATGCGTATATATGCAAATGTATTTGTGTGCATATGTATATGTATGTATGTTTATAAAGTATATATGGAAGCTGATCAGAATTACATTTCACCTTTGTAAATGCACATTAATGTCACTATGCAAAGAACACATCGACCACTTTATGTAGAGCAGACGTAACTCTGTGTATCTATGTATTTATGTCTGTAGGCTAGATTAGCATTTTAAAAGCACCGAATCACCTTCTGTGGTTGAGTGTTCAATAAACCCTTGAACTATACGTTTAACACATCTCTCACCCTGTCCATGGAGGACAGAAGAAAATGTATATATGTTGGTTAGCATTGTAAATGTGTGGCCACGTCTGTGGTAGAAAATAATAATAATAAAAATAGTAATAAAAATAATAATAAAGACTGGTGTACCTGCCACTGGTGACCAATTAAGGATCTTGGGATAAAAAGCGTCAAGGTGGGTTAAAAATAGATGAAAAATATCAGAGTAATTTGAAATTTTATGTTTTGGTGATGGTGGTTGTGGTTGTTGTGGTGGTGGTAGTTGTGGTGGTGGTGGTGGTTGTGGTGGTGGTGGTGGTTGTGGTGGTGGTTGTTGTGGTTGCGGTGGTAGTGGTGGTGGTGGTGGTGGTGGTGGTGGTTGTTGTGGTTGCGGTGGTAGTGGTTGTGGTGGTGGTGGTGGTGGTGGTGGTGGTTGTTGTGGTTGCGGTGGTAGTGGTTGTGGTGGTGGTGGTGGTGGTGGTGGTGGTGGTGGTTGTTGTGGTTGCGGTGGTAGTGGTTGTGGTGGTGGTGGTGGTGGTGGTTGTGGTGGTGGTTGTTGTGGTTGCGGTGGTAGTGGTGATGGTGGTGGTGGTGGTGGTGATGGTTGTAGTAGTGGTGGTGGTGGTGGTGGTGGTGATGGTTGTAGTAGTGGTGGTGGTGGTGGTGGTGATGGTTGTAGTAGTGGTGGTGAAGGTGTTGACGAAGATAGTGGTGATGGTGGTGAAGATAGTCCAATATGCATTAGTCTTTACATACTAAATAAGTCTTTCTTAGGCCTGGCCTCTCAACTCAGCCCATAGCCTTAAACGCCCTCTTATCTAAAGGAAAATTGAAAGGTATATTGGTATTAAGACCATGTTACATATTATTACCTGGTGAACATATTACCTACCTGGTGAACATATTAACAAGAACATGTTACCTACCTGGTGAACATATTACCTACCTGGTGAACATATTAACAAGAACATATTACCTACCTGGTGAACATATTACCTACCTGGTGAACATATTAACAAGAACATATTACCTACCTGGTGAACATATTAACAAGAACATGTTACCTACCTGGTGAACATATTAACAAGAACATATTACCTACCTGGTGAACATATTAACAAGAACATATTACCTACCTGGTGAACATATTAACAAGAACATGTTACCTACCTGGTGAACATATTAACAAGAACATATTACCTACCTGGTGAACATATTAACAAGAACATGTTACCTACCTGGTGAACATATTAACAAGAACATATTACCTACCTGGTGAACATATTAACAAGAACATGTTACCTACCTGGTGAACATATTAACAAGAACATGTTACCTACCTGGTGAACATATTACCTACCTGGTGAACATATTAACAAGAACATGTTACCTACCTGGTGAACATATTAGCAAGAACATATTACTTACCTGGTGAAACAACAATTTGATTAACTGGAAACTGTGCCGGACATTACTATCTGACAACATTAAAAATCACTTCCTAACACCAGTAATTATTTACCCTGGGCAAAGTAGTAGTGGAACTACCCATGATGTACAAGGGTAGTCCTAATCTGTCCTCAGGGAGTAGAGCCGTCCAAGGGTGTGGTTCAGGAACGACTACATAATTAGTGCTATTATCTATTCTCTATCCATGGTTCGGTTAGGTTAAGGCTACTTAACGTTAAGGTTAGGTTTGAATAGGTTTCGTTACCTTTGGCAACGTTAATACTGTGTATTAATGACAATAATGTAATATGTGGAATTCAAAAATTATTTCAGTGTGCCCGAGAATTCCGTGTACAGAAAACAAATTCATCAAAGAAACGTTTTTAGCATACACATTATATATTTTAAACACCAAGAAACCAACAGTACAATACTGTTGTTACTTGAAAATAATCTTTTTAGGACCAAGCTTCACTTTCCAGCTTACGTGCCGACTATTACTAGAACCTTAACATGGTGACCAGACCACACACTAGAAATTGAAGAGACGACGACGTTTCGGTCCGTCCTGGACCATTCTCAAGTCGATTGTCTTGAGAACAACGTTCTAATACGTCATAAACACGTTAAGCCAAGATGTAACAACTTTATTTCAGACAAATATGAATGTATTTCTTTGCCAGGGTTAATGGCGTGACTCGAGAGACGGTACAAAATAATTATGAGTGCTGAAGCTATGACCAAATCATAGCTGGGTGAAACAAATCCACAAGGTCCGTGACGAGGGTTCGAACCCAGGTCTCGGCTCGGTTGGTTGTTTTGTCTGTAGTGAGGGGGGACGAAAATAGAACGTTGTTACAAGACAATCGACTTGAGAATGGTCCAGGACGGACCGAAACGTCGTCGTCTCTTCAATTTCTAGTGTGTGGTCTGGTCATCATACTTCAGCCACGTTATTGTGACTCATCGCCTGCAACCTTAACATGCTTTCAGACCATCACAAATCTCTAGATAACAACCCTGGAAACACAAACCGTAACTGTCTCTATTTTCCGCGTGTTCCAGCTTGTAATAAAGTTGTTACATCTTGGCTTAACGTTTTTATGACG
>NC_091165.1:41020728-41022211 GCF_040958095.1 Procambarus clarkii | reverse complement strand
ACACACACACATACACACACACACACACACACACACACACACACACACACACACACACACACATACACACACACCACACACACACACACACACACACACACATACACACACACACACACACATACACACTTTCGATTAATACAGTCCAGTGTAATATTTTTTAAATATTTTAAGTTAGAGCCGAGGGACTGTTCTATTTCGTTAGAAATGTCAGTTCTAAATCAATTCACTCTAAATATCTAAAGTTCGTGGAATAGTGATATTTTCGTTAGTTTCCGTACACTAATGTGCTACGTTAATCTCACTCGTTCATCCCTTGTTCACCTTCCATTGTTGAACACTCACAGTCAGGTTACGTATAATATATAGTCATGTTTCCCCTTCTCCAGCTTAGTATATTTCATGATAGTCTGTTTTACCGCTTGGGCTGGACGGTAGAGCGACGGTCTCGCTTCATGCAGGTCGGGGTTCAATCCCCGAGGGATAGGGGGGGGGGGCGGTAGATTAGAGGACTGTGATTGGTGGGTTTGTCCTCTGGGTTGGGGATTAGGATAAGGGGTGATTACATAGATAAGGCTGGTGGTAGGGATGTGCTCAGTCTTTGGGGAAAAACACAGACGCAGATTACCAACCTCGTTACAACTAAACAATCATGCCCTTTGCAGACGAGGAGTCACAATAACGAGGCTGAAATATGTTGCCCAAACCACACTAGAAAGTGAAGGGACGACGACGTTTCGGTCCGTCCTGGACCATTCTCACAATCGACTTGAGAATGGTCCAGGACGGACCGAAACGTCGTCGTCACTTTGTAGTGTGTGGTCTGGTCAACAGTCAATGCCCTTTACTTCATATATCTACAGTCCCATGGGTAAATAATTACCCCCCATTCTTCCCCATGTTCCTAGCCCCTGAGACACCCATAATTAATCCCTCATTCAGTGTAGATATTCTTCTCACTCCCAGGGATGGGTAACGTCCCTTTTACCTCTCGTGAAGTGCCTGTCATTTTCCGTCCCATAACTGTCCTCATCCTGATCTGTCGTCCCTCCTTTCCTTCCTGTCCCTCCGTCTCTCTGTCCACGTCCTGGTCCTATGCCACCTCCCGTCAACTGTCTACTCCCGCACAAAATTATTTCCTCTCTTGACTTAAGTTCACCTCAACATGCCAGGCCTCTCCCCCACCTCACTCAACACACGCACACTGCACGCACACGCACGCACACACACACACACACACACCACACACACACACACAACACACACACACACACACACACACACACACACACACACACACGGGAGACTACGGGAATTAAACCTCACTTCGCTGGAAGACAGAAGAGTTAGGGGGGACATGATCACCACATTCAAGATTCTGAAGGGGATTGATATGGTAGATAAAGACAGTCTATTTAACACAAGGGGAACACGCACAAGGGGACACAGGTGGAAACTGAGTGCCCAAATGAGCCACAGAGAT
>NC_091165.1:41008228-41015728 GCF_040958095.1 Procambarus clarkii | reverse complement strand
CTGATTCCCTAGAATCTGATTCCCCCTAGAATCTGATTCCCCCTAGAGTCTGGTTCCCCCTAGAGTCTGGTTCCCCCTAGAGTCTGATTCCCCCTAGAGTCTGATTCCCCCTAGAGTCTGATTCCCCCTAGAGTCTGATTCCCCTAGAGTCTGATTCCCCCTAGAGTCTGATTCCCCCTAGAGTCTGGTTCCCCCTAGAGTCTGGTTCCCCCTAGAGTGTGATTCCCTAGAATCTGATTCCCCCTAGAGTCTGAATCCCCCTAGAGTCTGATTCCCCCTAGAGTCTGGTTCCCCCTAGAGTCTGATTCCCCTAGAGTCTGGTTCCCCCTAGAGTCTGGTTTCCCCTAGAGTCTGGTTCCCCCTAGAGTCTGGTTCCCCCTAGAGTCTGATTCCCCCTAGAGTCTGATTCCCCCTAGAGTCTGATTCCCCCTAGAGTCTGATTCCCCCTAGAGTCTGGTTCCCCCTACAGTCTGATTCCCCCTAGAGTCTGATTCCCCCTAGAGTCTGGTTCCCCCTAGAGTCTGGTTTCCCCTAGAGTCTGATTCCCCCTAGAGTCTGGTTCCCCCTAGAGTCTGATTCCCCCTAGAGTCTGGTTCCCCCTAGAGTCTGATTCCCCCTAGAGTCTGATTCCCCCTAGAGTCTGGTTCCCCCTAGAGTCTGATTCCCCCTAGAGTCTGATTTCCCCTAGAGTCTGATTCCCCTAGAGTCTGATTCCCCCTAGAGTCTGATTCCCCCTAGAGTCTGGTCCCCCCTAGAGTCTGATTCCCCCTAGAGTCTGGTTCCCCCTAGAGTCTGATTCCCCCTAGAGTCTGATTCCCCCTAGAGTCTGATTCCCCCCTAGAGTCTGGTCCCCCCTAGAGTCTGATTCCCCCTAGAGTCTGATTCCCCCTAGAGTCTGATTCCCCCTAGAGTCTGATTCCCCCTAGAGTCTGGTTCCCCCTAGAGTCTGATTCCCCCTAGAGTCTGGTCCCCCCTAGAGTCTGATTCCCCCTAGAGTCTGATTCCCCCTAGAGTCTGATTCCCCCTAGAGTCTGATTCCCCCTAGAGTCTGGTTCCCCCTAGAGTCTGATTCCCCCTAGAGTCTGATTCCCCCTAGAGTCTGATTCCCCCTAGAGTCTGATTCCCCCTAGAGTCTGGTTCCCCCTAGAGTCTGATTCCCCCTAGAGTCTGATTCCCCCTAGAGTCTGATTCCCCCTAGAGTCTGGTTCCCCCTACAGTCTGATTCCCCCTAGAGTCTGATTCCCCTAGAGTCTGGTTCCCCCTAGAGTCTGGTTTCCCCTAGAGTCTGATTCCCCCTAGAGTCTGGTTCCCCCTAGAGTCTGATTCCCCCTAGAGTCTGGTTACCCCTAGAGTCTGATTCCCCCTAGAGTCTGATTCCCCCTAGAGTCTGGTTCCCCCTAGAGTCTGATTCCCCCTAGAGTCTGGTCCCCCCTAGAGTCTGATTCCCCCTAGAGTCTGATTCCCCCTAGAGTCTGATTCCCCCTAGAGTCTGGTCCCCCCTAGAGTCTGATTCCCCCTAGAGTCTGGTTCCCCTAGAGTCTGATTCCCCCTAGAGTCTGATTCCCCCTAGAGTCTGATTCCCCCTAGAGTCTGGTCCCCCCTAGAGTCTGATTCCCCCTAGAGTCTGATTCCCCCTAGAGTCTGATTCCCCCTAGAGTCTGATTCCCCCTAGAGTCTGGTTCCCCCTAGAGTCTGATTCCCCCTAGAGTCTGGTCCCCCCTAGAGTCTGATTCCCCCTAGAGTCTGATTCCCCCTAGAGTCTGATTCCCCCTAGAGTCTGATTCCCCCTAGAGTCTGGTTCCCCCTAGAGACTGATTCCCCCTAGAGTCTGATTCCCCCTAGAGTCTGATTCCCCCTAGAGTCTGATTCCCCCTAGAGTCTGATTCCCCCTAGAGTCTGATTCCCCCTAGAGTCTGATTCCCCCTAGAGTCTGGTTCCCCCTAGAGTCTGATTCCCCCTAGAGTCTGGTTCCCCCTAGAGTCTGGTTCCCCCTAGAGTCTGGTTCCCCCTAGAGTCTGGTTCCCCCTAGAGTCTGGTTCCCCCTAGAGTCTGGTTCCCCCTAGAGTCTGGTTCCCCCTAGAGTCTGGTTCCCCCTAGAGTCTGATTCCCCCTAGAGTCTGATTCCCCCTAGAGTCTGATTCCCCCTAGAGTCTGATTCCCCCTAGAGTCTGATTCCCCCTAGAGTCTGGTTCCCCCTAGAGTCTGGTTCCCCCTAGAGTCTGGTTCCCCCTAGAGTCTGGTTCCCCCTAGAGTCTGGTTCCCCCTAGAGTCTGGTTCCCCCCTAGAGTCTGGATCCCCCTAGAGTCTGATTCCCCCTAGAGTCTGGTTCCCCCTAGAGTCTGGTTCCCCCTAGAGTCTGATTCCCCCTAGAGTCTGATTCCCCCTAGAGTCTGATTCCCCCTAGAGTCTGGTTCCCCCTAGAGTCTGGTTCCCCCTAGAGTCTGGTTCCCCCTAGAGTCTGGTTCCCCCTAGAGCTTTTAGTTATCACAATATATTTTCTCAGACCAATTCAGTGGTTTTATTGTTTGTAATTAATAATCTTGCAACAAAAGGGTGAGGAAAGAATGGGCCGTCGAAGGGGGGGGGGGAGTGGTGATGAGAGGCCAAAGGAGGAAAAGGGTGAAGTGTGGAGAAGAGGTTGCCAGGGAGACAGGGTAGAGGAAGAGTCCCGGGTACCGCCGGGTATATAATCCTTATATATGTATAAATGAACATATCTGATCGAGAGGGGAGGGGGGGGTGTAGGGGAGGGGAATGAGGGGGGTGAGAGGGGGAGGGTGGATAGGAGAAGAGGGAGGAAAGATGTGGAGAGAGGGGAAAAGAAGAGGGGGGGTAGAATGGGGGATAAAGGGAAAGACAGACTACCCCGGGCACCGCCGGGTAACATTCTATGTCTTAAGAGTGTGAGTTTATAGATGAGAACACAAACTCCCAAAGGCTGAAGAGTGATACAAGAAGATCTTGATCAACTTCAACAAGAGACAGACATGTGGCTGCTAGAATTCAATTCTAGCAAGTGCAAGGTAAAAATTCTAGATAAACGGGAAACTAGAATTACGCTATGCAATAACAGGTTGGTAGGAGAGAGAGAGAGAGAGAGAGAGAGAGAGAGAGAGAGAGAGAGAGAGAGAGAGAGAGAGAGAGTGAGAGAGAGAGAGAGAGAGAGAGACTGGGAATCTGACCCTATGGGAGAGAGAGTCAGTCTCTCTCTCTCTCTCTCTCTCTCTCTCTCTCTCTCTCTCTGTAAAGTCATCATAAGTACAGTATACTGTAAGGACACTGGCCCTCAGTTCCCTATACTTGTAAACCTTTCAAAGTGAAGGAGAAATCCATACGAAGAGGTCAGTAGCATATTTGAAGTCTTTATACAGCATCGTGGCATAGACTCAGGGACAGTAAATCTGGCTTCACAAATGGAATTCCGTGAGAAGACGACCAGTATCCAAGACAGAGAAGCGTTGGAAAACTGCCCATTTTTGGACGGTTGGACAGGCGGCGACACAGGACGGCACTTGGGACTGATGCACGAGCTGGAGAGACAGGCAAGGGGAGACAAGGAAGGCTTCTCTCAGTAGGTAAGGAAGGTATCATCTTGAGGTTATCTTGAGATGATTTCGGGGCTTTTTAGTGTCCCCGCGGCCCGGTCCTCGACCAGGCCTCCACCCCCAGGAAGCAGCCCGTGACAGCTGACTAACACCCATGCAACTCTGCCCATTGTTTCTCGCCGGCGCCTGGATTCGAACCCAGGACCACAGAATCACACGTCCAGCGTGCTGTCCGCTCGGCCGACTGGCTCCCTAAGGAAGGTTCTAAGAGAGAGGGAAGGTACTTCACTGTTCCCACATGTGGCCAGGGTCTCTCCCTGATGTAATATATATAACAAACATATATAATGTTTGTCTGATACAATATAAAATAATATATCTAGATACTCTATAGATATATTGATGTGCCTATTGCTACTTTCTAATTGCCTTGTATGTCGGTATATGTTCTATGGTACTAATCGTTACTATAAGTACTACTTAAGAACATTAATTGTTCCATAGACGTTCCAGGACAAGTCTCGGAGCCCTGAGGCGGCATTTTCACGTTCCGGTGAGAGAGATCTGCGACACAGTTGCTGTGAGAGAGATCTGCGACACAGTTCCTGTGAGAGAGATCTGCGACACAGTTACTGTGAGAGAGATCTGCGACACAGTTCCTGTGAGGTGATCTGCGACACAGTTACTGTGAGAGAGATCTGCGACACAGTTCCTGTGAGAGAGATCTGCGACACAGTTACTGTGAGAGAGATCTGCGACACAGTTGCTGTGAGGTGATCTGCGACACAGTTCCTATGAGGAAGATCTGCGACACAGTTGCTGTGAGGTGATCTGCGACACAGTTCCTATGAGGAAGATCTGCGACACAGTTCCTATGAGGAAGATCTGCGACACAGTTGCTGTGAGGTGATCTGCGACACAGTTCCTATGAGGTGATCTGCGACACAGTTCCTATGAGATAGATCTGCGACACAGTTCCTGCGAGAGAGATCTGCGACACAGTTCCTGCGAGAGAGAGATCTGCGACACAGTTGCTGTGAGAGAGATCTGCGACACAGTTACTGTGAGAGAGATCTGCGACACAGTTCCTGTGAGAGAGAGATCTGCGACACAGTTCCTGTGAGAGAGAGATCTGCGACACAGTTCCTGTGAGGAAGATCTGCGACACAGTTCCTGTGAGAGAGAGATCTGCGACACAGTTTACCTAGGTGTGACACAAGAGAGATCTGCGACACAGTTTACCTAGGTGTGACACAAGAGAGATCTGCGACACAGTTCCTGTGAGAGAGAGATCTGCGACACAGTTCCTGTGAGAGAGAGATCTGCGACACAGTTCCTGTGAGAGAGAGATCTGCGACACAGTTCCTGTGAGAGAGAGATCTACGACACAGTTCCTGTGAGAGAGAGATCTGCGACACAGTTCCTGTGAGAGAGAGATCTGCGACACAGTTTACCTAGGTGTGACACAAGCACATCTATATCCCCAGTCCACCAATGAGCCCCTGTGAGAGAGAGATCTGCGACACAGTTTACCTAGGTGTGACACAAGCACATCTATATCCCCAGTCCACCAATGAGCCACAGAGACATTATATATTCATATTTATTCAAGATCTTAATAATTAACGAATTAAATGCACTAAAAATGAATTACTCCTCATTCGTCTCTACAGCCACTTGGGCTGGACGGTAGAGTGCCGCTCTCCCTTCATGCAGGTCGGCGTTCAATCCCCGACCGTCCACAAGTGGTTAGACACCATTCCTTTCCCTCCGTCCCATCCCAAATCCTTATTAACCTTCCAAGGGTTATATAGTTGTGATATCTTAGCGCTATCTCTTGATAGTTCCCTTCATTCGCCTCCACATGTAGATATGACGAAGCAGAATTGATTTGGCAAACCTGTAAATCGGTAAATAAAGGGTTCGAACGCGGTACCAAAAAGACGGAGTTGAGGTTCCCTTAGCCTCACCCTACCCTCCCCCACCTCACCCTTAAACCCTCCCCACCCCTCCCTACCTTCCCCACCCCATCCTTAAACCCTCCCCACCTCACCCTTAAACCCTCCCCACCTCACCCTTAAACCCTCCCCACACCACCCTATCCTCCCCACCTCACCCTTAAACCCTCCCCACCTCACCCTTAAACCCTCCCCACCTCACCATTAAACCCTCCCCACCTCACCCTACCCTCCCCACCCCTCCCTACTCTCCCTACCCCACCCTTAAACCCTCCCCACTCCACCCTACCCTCCCAACCTCACCCTTAAACCCTCCCCACCTCACCCTTAAACCCTCCCCACCTCACCCTACCCTCCCCACCCCTCCCTACTCTCCCCACCCCACCCTACTCACCCTACTCTCCCCACCTCACCCTACCCTCCCCACCACACCCTACCCTCCCCCACCTCACCCTACCCTCCCCCACCTCACCATTAAACCCTCCCCACCTCACCCTACTCTCCCCACCTCACCCCTACCCTCCCCACCCCTCCCTACTCTCCCCACCCCACCCTTAAACCCTCCCCACTCCACCCTACCCTCCCCACCTCACCCCTACCCTCCCCACCTCACCCTTAAACCCTCCCCACCTCACCCTATCCTCCCCACCTCACACCACGACCTAGCCTCACCCTACCCTCCCCCACCTCACACCACGACCTAGCCTCACCTTCGTAGCCTTCTGCTCCATCCTAATGTTCCGTCCGTGCCGCTTCGACGACACGTACTTGATGGAGGAGGAACACGACCTCTGCCGCCACAGGCCCCTGGACGACGGCACGGAACTCACTGACGACGACTCGCTGGAGGTCGTCTTGTGCAGCAGGGTCGTGACCTGACCTCCTGACCTGGGGGGAGGGGGGAAGGAACCTGATGAGTACTACGACCGTCCTGTGATGAGTACTACGACCTTCCTGTGATGAGTACTACGACCTTCCTGTGATGAGTACTACGACCCTCCTGTGATGAGTACTACGACCTTCCTGTGATGAGTACTACGACTTTCCTGTGATGAGTACTACGACCCTCCTGTGATGAGTACTACGACCTTCCTGTGATGAGTACTACGACCGTCCTGTGATGAGTACTACGACCATCCTGTGATGAGTACTACGACCTTCCTGTGATGAGTACTACGACCTTCCTGTGATGAGTACTACGACACTCCTGTGATGAGTACTACGACCCTCCAGTGATGAGTACTACGACCTTCCAGTGATGAGTACTACGACACTCCTGTGATGAGTACTACGACCATCCTGTGATGTGTTCTCTTGTTACTGTCTGTTATTTAAAATTATTTCTGAAATTGACACATCAGGTGTCAATTCCTGACTACGGGAGTACTTAATAGTGTAAAGTACCCAGCTAAGGGAGTACTTAACAGTGTAAAGTACCCAGCTAAGGGAGTACTTAACAGTGTAAAGTACCCAGCTAAGGGAGTACTTAACAGTGTAAAGTACCCAGCTAAGGGAGTACTTAACAGTGTAAAGTACCCAGCTAATGGTGTACTTAGTAGTGTAAAGTACCCAGCTAATGGTGTACTTAGTAGTGTAAAGTACCCAGCTAATGATGTACTAAATAGTGTAAAGTAGTCAACTTAGGGTGTACTTAATAGTGTAAAGTACCCAGCTAATGGTGTACTTAATAGTGTAAAGTACCCAACTAAGGGAGTACTTAATAGTGTAAAGTACCCAGCTAATGGTGTGCTTAATAGTATAAAGTACCCATCTAAGGGAGTACTTAAAAGTGTAAAGTACCCAACTAAGGGAGTACTTAATAGTGTAAAGTACCCAGCTAATGGTGTGCTTAATAGTATAAAGTACCCATCTAAGGGAGTACTTAAAAGTGTAAAGTACCCAGCTAATGGTGTGCTTAATAGTATAAAGTACCCATCTAAGGGAGTACTTAAAAGTGTAAAGTACCCAGCTAATGGTGTGCTTAATAGTATAAAGTA
>NC_091165.1:40928228-41003228 GCF_040958095.1 Procambarus clarkii | reverse complement strand
AACATTTGAAACTGTTTTATTATTAAAGTAGTATAACTGGATATGACATATATATATACTTGAAATGTACATATTTAAAACAGATTGAATTACACGTGTTATATTCTGTCAATCACTGGGCCCACCGACCTAATGATATCAAGTCCAGCTCAAATTATAATTGCGATACTGAATAGATTTGTTATACTGAATTATATAATAATTATATTAATATTCTGGTGATCTCCAATATTAGTCACGACTTGAAAAGGAAGATTATAGGTGTTGGTCTAAGATGTCTCCCTCTTAACTTAAGCCCCTTCTCCTGTGGGGACTACCAGTATAGCTGTGGGGACTACCAGTGTAGCTGTGGGGACTACAGTGTAGCTGTGTGGACTACAGTGTAGCTGTGTGGACTACCAGTATAGCTGTGGGGACTACCAGTGTAGCTGTGGGGACTACCAGTGTAGCTGTGGGGACTACAGTGTAGCTGTGTGGACTACCAGTATAGCTGTGGGGACTACCAGTGTAGCTGTGTGGACAACCAGTATAGCTGTGTGGACTACCAGTGTAGCTGTGTGAACTACCAGTGTAGCTGTGTGGACTACCAGTATAGCTGTGTGAACTACCAGTATAGCTGTGGGGACTACCAGTATAGCTGTGGGGACTACCAGTATAGCTGTGTGGACTACCAGTATAGCTGTGTGGACTACCAGTATAGCTGTGTGAACTACCAGTGTAGCTGTGTGGACTACCAGTGTAGCTGTATGGACTACCAGTGTAGCTGTGTGGACTACCAGTATAGCTGTGTGAACTACCAGTGTAGCTGTGTGGACTATCAGTGTAGCTGTATGGACTACCAGTATAGCTGTGTGGACTACCAGTGTAGCTGTGTGGACTACCAGTATAGCTGTGTGAACTACCAGTGTAGCTGTGTGGACTACCAGTGTAGCTGTATGGACTACCAGTATAGCTGTGGGGACTACCAGTATAGCTGTGGGGACTACCAGTATAGCTGTGTGGACTACCAGTATAGCTGTGTGGACTACCAGTATAGCTGTGTGGACTACCAGTATAGCTGTGTGGACTACCAGTATAGCTGTGTGGACTACCAGTGTAGCTGTGTGGACTACCAGTATAGCTGTGTGAACTACCAGTGTAGCTGTGTGGACTACCAGTGTAGCTGTATGGACTACCAGTATAGCTGTGTGGACTACCAGTGTAGCTGTGTGGACTACCAGTATAGCTGTGTGAACTACCAGTGTAGCTGTGTGGACTACCAGTGTAGCTGTATGGACTACCAGTATAGCTGTGGGGACTACCAGTATAGCTGTGTGGACTACCAGTATAGCTGTGTGAACTACCAGTGTAGCTGTGTGGACTACCAGTGTAGCTGTATGGACTACCAGTATAGCTGTGTGGACTACCAGTGTAGCTGTGTGGACTACCAGTATAGCTGTGTGAACTACCAGTGTAGCTGTGTGGACTACCAGTGTAGCTGTATGGACTACCAGTATAGCTGTGGGGACTACCAGTATAGCTGTGTGGACTACCAGTATAGCTGTGTGGACTACCAGTATAGCTGTGTGGACTACCAGTATAGCTGTGTGGACTACCAGTGTAGCTGTGTGGACTACCAGTATAGCTGTGTGGACTACCAGTGTAGCTGTGTGGACTACCAGTATAGCTGTGTGGACTACCAGTATAGCTGTGTGGACTACCAGTGTAGCTGTGTGGACTACCAGTATAGCTGTGTGGACTACCAGTGTAGCTGTGTGGACTACCAGTATAGCTGTGTGGACTACCAGTATAGCTGTGTGGACTACCAGTATAGCTGTGGGGACTACCAGTGTAGCTGTGTGGACTACCAGTATAGCTGTGTGGACTACCAGTGTAAGTGTATTTATATATATGATTTTGTTAGCGTATGTGTGTGTAATTCTGTGTTTGTGAGTGAATAAGAATGTATATGTGTGATTATGTGAATAAATATTAGCGGGGGTCTGTTAGCTAGAGCCGAGCCCTAGAACCGAACCCGACCACAGGCTCCTGTACCTCATCCTCTATTATTTTTTGTTAGATATCTTACTGGAGAAGATAGCAGTGACAGGTGTGTGTCAGGTGTGGAGAACAGGCGAAGGGAAGTTATGATGGAGATAGATGGCGGTGTTGACGGGAGGGTGATGGATAGATCTACATATCCCTGGATAGAGGATAGGGGTTGGTGTTGATAGTAGCTTCGCTCCTCCAGCTGAGAGGGATAGGTGCAAGTCGGGAATTAATGTGTTGGATAGGTCTGGAATTAATGTGTTGGATAGGTCGGGAATTAATGTGTTGGATAGGTCGGGAATTAATGTGTTGAATAGGTCGGGAATTAATGTGTGGGATAGGTCGGGAATTAATGTGTTGGATAGGTCGGGAATTAATGTGTTGGATAGTTCGGGAATTAATGTGTTGGATAGGTCGGTAATTAATGTGTTGAATAAGTCGGGAATTAATGTGTTGGATAGGTCGGGAATTAATGTGTTGAATAGGTCGGGAATTAATGTGTGGGATAGGTCGGGAATTAATGTGTTGGATAGGTCGGGAATTAATGTGTGGGATAGGTCGGGAATTAATGTGTGGGATAGGTCGGGAATTATAAGTGTTGGATAGGTCGGGAATTAATGTGTTGAATAGGTCGGGAATTAATGTGTGGGATAGGTCGGGAATTAATGTGTGGGATAGGTCGGGAATTAATGTGTGGGATAGGTCGGGAATTAATGTGTTGGATAGGTCGGGAATTAATGTGTTGGATAGTTCGGTAATTAATGTGTTGGATAAGTCGGGAATTAAATGATGGACACGGAGCCTAGGGATAGTAACCACCCAGCCCGTTGTCGTGAGATTTTCCCAACGTCAGTAAACCATTGTAGTAACGTTCCTTATCCTAACCATGCAGAGGCCTCACAAATAGAAAACGGGATATTATGTTCTTTCCCCGAGCCGCTTCCCATTTTCAAGCACGACAGTTTTTGGTCTTAGGTGAAGTTATACGTCAAAATGTGTCGTTTCGCTTAAGATTCGCTAACTGGAACAAAGTTCCAAGTAGCACGGGCTATGGTGAGCCCGCAGTTGTTACCCAAGGTATTTGGAGGACGGGTTGGTCAACGAGGGTCGGTAAACCAAGTGAGATTACATCTGTTTTCACTAAATCCACTATTGAGAGAGAGAGAGAGAGAGAGAGAGAGAGAGAGAGAGAGAGAGAGAGAGAGAGAGAGAGAGAGAGAGAGAGAGAGAGAGAATCACGCTCTGTCTATAAATCACTTTATCATTCTCTCACCTTTTAATGTGGTTACTTGTGGCACATATTTATATATACAACAACGAACATAAAAACACCGATCAAAGTTTGCGGAAAAACCATAATGAAAAATAAAAGTTTGCGAAAAGGCGTTTTCGAGCGTTGAGCCTTTATGAGTAGCTGGAGTGGAGTGGAGTAGCGAGGAAGGAATGGTTGTGAGGTCACTTGACCTCCTGGTAACAAGATCTCAAGGGGAAGATCTTGATCTCAAAGCTCACCAGACCACCCACTGTAATCCTGACACAAATATGTACTCTATAAGTCAAGAAGAGATAGTTTAAATATTACAAGACGTGTGAACTATTAATTTATTTAACCTTTAATTCTTTCTTCCGTTTTTGTCTTAATGAAATCGTGGATAAAATATTAAGCATATCAACAGGAGAGATTAACATTTTATCTCAAGGTTCCCGATGATTAGGCTGGTTCCACAGTAAATAGGCTAATTGGACCAATGATATACAAGGGAACATAGAGAAAGAATGATTGTTATTAATACCCTGTCAACACGAGCCATCATGGCTGCGGAACTGAATAAAGCAATTAAGCGTCAATCTACTATGAAGTAGTAATGGCATTTCTAAATTCACGGAAATTCGTGAAACAAAGTTAATTTTATATCACCCAGATAGAAATCTGAATTATCTCAACATATTACCTAATTGACCAAAACTACATTATTCAGGGCTGTGAAAATTGACATGAACTAATTAACCAAAAAGACTCAAGATGGGAAATTATCCCAACACTCCTTACTGGGCTGCTTCACGAGGTTCAACTCTTATATTCAAGTGAACTGAATGGCAACATGGGAGCTTAAATGTGGAACTAATTTGTAAATGCCAGAGTTAACATTGGGACTACTGGGACACTGGTTAATCAGGGCTGATTCAGTCATATTCTGCTCACCAACACTCCTTGCAGTGAACAGTGCATTTTGCTCCTCTCACAGTGTAGCTGTGAGAGGAATGGTCAGATAAGGAATGAATGTCAGATAAACTAGAATTGAAATACAATGCACTAGATTCCCGGGCCATTGATATTGAGTAAGAATGTTGAAATAAATGTGAGTTTAAAGATTTACCTGTTTGGCCAATGTGCACGAATGTACACTCCTTGCAAGCGACCAGGGAGCCGGTCGGCCGATCGGACAGCACGCTGGACTTGTGATCCTGTGGTCCTGGGTTCGATCCCAGGCGCCGGTGAGAAACATTGGGCAGAGTTTCTTTCACCCTATGCCCCTTTTACCTAGCAGTAAAATAGGTACCTGGGTGTTAGTCAGCTGTCACGGGCTGCTTCTTGGGGGTGGAGGCCTGGTCGAGGACCGGGCCGCGGGGACACTAAAGCTCCGAAATCATCTCAAGATAATCAAGATAGACCAAATACATACAACTTGCTGCAGACAGGGACAAGTTCTTAATTAAAATGGTCTTAATCATATTATTTTTGAGCAACGGATTAATATTGAAGTTCTTCAGAGCTGGAGAAAGTTTTGTTAGTCCTTCAGAATACTGCAAAACAAGCGAGTTATTAAGTTCTGGTTTAGTCTTGAGAGTATGTTTGTAGAACATACATTTAGCTCGCCCAAACGAGACGTCCAAGAAAGTTTTGGATATTGCAACTTCTTCCCAATTTCATATATTTTATTATTTAGCTATTTCTTCATCAAAATAATTCCGGGCAGCAAACCCTCAAGGCTCTGAGAAACAGGCCACAAAATCCTGCCCACTCAACTCTATTATGATTAGAGCAAAAGTGAACATAGGAGCACACATTGGTATGTTTCCTATACACATTGAGTTTGGAACTCCTGTTGACCAGACCACACACTAGAAATTGAAGGGACGACGACGTTTCGGTCCGTCCTGGACCATTCTCAAGTGAGAATGGTCCAAGACGGACCGAAACGTCGTCGTCCCTTCAATTTCTAGTGTGTGGTCTGGTCAACATACTTCAGCCACGTTATTGTGACTCATCGCCTGCATTTGGAACTCCTATTGATTCCATAAATCCTGGTGTAAAAATAGGGCAGGAACACCATTCTCTTCATTCTCATTCATGAATTTAATTGAAGGAACCAGCGAATTAAGTTGATTGATGATATTTGTTGCAATGGTTAACTGGCCAAAGACAAAATATCGTCGACGTACCTATACCACATAACATTACAGTTGAATACTGGGTAAAATCTTTGTTTCAAGGAACTCCATGTACAAATTGTTCAACACCAGGGGAAAGGGGATGATTACCTATCATTATGCCAAATGTCTATTTAAAAAAAAATCATTAAAACTTTAAAAAGTTATCTCCTATGAAAAATTTAATTAGTTCAAGAATGATATTAGTAGGTATAGTTAAATCATATTTGGGTAGTTCATCTTGCCAGAAAGCCAGTAAGTCCATCAACCGGAACTGTAGTGAAAAAGGCCGTCACGTCGAAACTCACACGTCTAAAATCATAATTTGATATCAACGCGTATAACTTGTTAACTAACCTAACTATTTAAACTATCTCTACAACAAACGATGCAACCCTGCCCCAATAAAACTCTACTCTCAATCACCAGATGCAACCAATATCCCAAGAGTCAACAACACCACAGTACTTGGACTCACATTAGACTCTAACCTTCGTTTTCACACACATATAACACCTAAGAAAGCTATAGCCTCAAAAGCTCTATCAAAACTCTTCCCCCCTCAGACATGCCTCCCAAGCCACCAAGCTCTATCTATACAAAACACTTATTCTCCCACTGCTAACATATGCACCGATCCCACTCTCACTTGTAGCACCAACAAATAGGAAAAAAAACTCCAGCGTACCCAGAACAGGGCTCTGAGATGGGTGTTCGATACCCACTGGCAGGACTTCACCACCAGTGAAGTCCTGTATGAGAGGGCCAACATCCCAGCTCTGAACATAACCTGGGATACTATGGGGAAGAAACAGATCACAAGAATTCTCACTTATCATGACAACTACGACGCATTCCTCAGAAACGTCCTAAGTAGACCCAGACATACGCACAACCTCTTTAACCTGATCGACGACCCACCTCCTGCTCTGTCCTTTACATGATACATGACCCCTCTCCTCTACTATACCACTACTCAAATCACCTAGCTCCAAACTACATAGCCTCCTTAATTCTTCTCCCCCCTCTTTAGGGGGGGGGGTGCCTGTTAGCTCCCGTTTTCTGGTGCCTTGGGTGGGGCACGATGCTGATTAGCAAATCCAAGACCCCATCTGGTGTGAGCCTCCATGGCATACCCAGCTGAGGGCTGCTATCTCCATGGGCGCGCCGAAAGACAAGACGAAATGTTGTCACAAAGATCCGATTCCTTGCCTCCATTGCTTAGTCTAGTCATAACGATTCAATGCCGTGCAGCTGGGTCTAGCCCTGGCACCTTACCTCATACTGAAAACCCTTCCTCTCACCCCCACTAATTCTTCCCCCTATCCCCACTTCCACGCTCACCCACTAGGGTATCTTGACCTATATTTAATTCATTCATTCCCTTCCTTCCTTATAACATATTTGTGTCAGTATCATCCTCACCATCAGGGCAATCTGGTGACCTGTTCCCTTGGGGCTTGGGTGACCTCGTCACCATTCTTTCCCCTCTCTACTCCAGTTAAAACTGCAGTCTGGATATTGATGAAGGCCTGATGGTCCATTCACCTGGGTACTATGGGTCTCGAACCCTGGATCCCATGCGGGTGAGGCTGACGCTCTATCGATTTGGCTTTGAGCAGTATTGAAAAGGAAAGTTTCCTCTGTTTTATTTATTTATAAGGCCTGTTGGTCAAAAACGCGATATAGCATTCTTTTATTTTTCAGTGTGGTGCTTCGGCATATACAGTCACTGGAACACTCTCAGGACGAAGCAGTTGTGGATACATACTTAGACCTCCAGGACATAGCAGTTGTGGATACATACTTAGACCTCCAGGTCGTAGCAGTTGTGGATACATACTTAGACCTCCAGGTCGTAGCAGTTGTGGATACATACTTAGACCTCCAGGACATAGCAGTTGTGGATACATACTTAGACCTCCAGGTCGTAGCAGTTGTGGATACATACTTAGACCTCCAGGACATAGCAGTTGTGGATACATACTTAGACCTCCAGGACATAGCAGTTGTGGACACATGCTAAGACACTCACGGGAGCCGCTGTGTCCGGTGCGGGTGAGGCGGGGCAGGATGCAGGAACAACAGCCGCCTCCAGCGCTACCCCGCCGCCGCTCCTGGCTGTGGCTGCGGCGGTTGTGGTGGCTGCGGTAAGGTGCGGCCATGTCCTGCGGCCGGAGGTCCGAGCACTCGTCACACTGGCTCTCCGAGGAGGTCTTGATGTCCTCCAGGAAGAACCTGGGAGCACAGCTGCACGGGACGGTCACGTGACTGGCGTCCCCCGCCCCACACTCCTCCTCCCCGCCCCCCCGCCTGCCCGGGTCACCATTCTGCTCACACCTGAAGCTCGAGTCGTGTTCCTTCACGGGCCCTCCCGAGGGGCCTCCTGAGGGGCCTCCTGTGGCCATCTGGGTGGCGTGGGAGCCCTCGGCGTCATGCTGGGGGCGGTGCATGGGGGACGTGGTGGTGGAGGACGGGGCTGAGCGAGGGCCTGACGCCAGCACACTCAGCTCAAACCCTGCGCTGGCGGCCAGGTGCGGGAACATGCGGTCGTCGTCAGCCATAACACTACCGTCCGTCTTCAGCTCCCTGCTGGAGTAGCCGCGGGCGCCGCAGCTGCCGCCGCGCACTAGAGCTGCGCGGTAGTGATGCGCAGTGTAGCGGACCAGCGGCGGCCGGCGCAGAGGACTGCTGCCAAACCTGCGCAGTTTGCCCTCTTCGCAACGAACGCGCATCTTGCCCTGCTCGGCGCAGGTCTGGAGCTTGCCCTCCTCCGAGTGGGCCTCGAGCCTGCCCTCCAGCTCCCCGTCCGTGAGGGACACCGCCGTGCTGGTGCTCAAGTTCGAGGTCGTCTTACAGAGCAGCTTCTTCCAGCGGACAGATCTGGGCGAGGGCGAGGCGGACGAGGTCTCCAGCACGGTGGCCTGGAGCTCCATCTGTTTCTTAGACAGAAGCCGCGCGGTGAGCGTGTACGTCACCAGCATGATGGTGAGCGGGATGTAGAAACAGATGACGGAGCCGATGATCTGGAAGAGCGAGACGGGGATCTGACAGACGCCGTCCACGATGGTGGAGTGCGGGTCGGTGGCGTACATGAGTGACAGCGGCAGCGACGCCGCCAGCGACAGACACCACACCAGCACGATCTTCAGCACGACGCGACGACGGGTCTTGTGTCGTCCGAACTTCATCGGGTACCTGCGGAGACGACCAGAGTGTGAGGAGAGGCAGAGGGGCGAGTGTGCAAAGAAAAATTCAAATACTTTATTCATAAATGTCTGTTTAGAGGGAGAAGCAAGTGTGGAAAGAGAGAGAGACAAGGAACAAGTGTGAAGGGCACGCTGCTGATGACTGACAGTAACAAAACAAGGGTACCCACTGCCCTGAAGACTGGGCATCAGGACACCTGTTGAAATAAAAATGAATTTGATACAAAGGATCCAAGAATTACAGTCTGAGAACAGACCAAGAATTACTATGTACTGATGGCCATTCCCACTCAAACGGTACCTACCTACGTAGTTCTGCTTTACGTGTTCTATCTAGTACAAATTATATATATATATACATCTTAAGGCTACGAGATGTCCCACGGCAGCCACCACACACAACAGCCTTGTCAAACAACTGGAAAAAACACACGAGGAGTCAAGCCATTAGCATAATGTCTACCAACACCAGGTCTTCACTTCTAATCTTGATCTCACACATTTTGTGAAGACTCTTCATATTGTTCTTGTGCTGGAAATAGATAATCATCACCGGACATTCAATGGTAGATTACATTTGTGGCACATGAAGGTTCTGGTACAGTGTTATCTCCATTATCATTCAGCACATAACATGATTGTAACTGAGCATGAATTGTATTGCTAACATGACTGTTAGCACCCAACATGACTGTAACTTTATTAACTTAGCATAAATAAAGCTCATAGTAAATGAGGATCAACAATGTGTTCATTGAATAGATCGGTTTTGTGAGTAGGTGGTGAGGGGGGGGGGTGTGGAGGCCCCAGCTCTTAACTCACACTCTCATTTCCTGGTTCAGCAATATTCCCAATAACCCTTGACTAAGCAGAGAAAAAGTCAAGGGGAAGAAAAAGAGTGAAGAACGGAAGTGGGAGAGACAAGTGTGAGGGAGAGAGGGAGGAAGAGAGAGACAAGTATGAGGGAGAGAGAAGGAGTTCCTACACCCTACACACTCACACACTGCTACACCCAAACCCCTCATTATAATCACACAGCAACACAGCGGAAACTTGGGACCTAATTATGAGGCAAGTATGAGGAATGGAAGGTGTCAGAGGTGGGTGTTGTGTGTATTGTGTGTTCAGAGCCACGTGTTCCCCCCAAATTACACTCCAGAGTCAGTGTTGTTCCAGGTGTGCCGTTATTGCTACTTCCTGGAGGATCTGTTGTTGTTGTTCCAGGGTGAGAGTGGAGACATCTGACTGTCACTGAACCTCGAACTCTGTGAGGACTGTGTTGGTTCACTCTGACGGCTGTGTTGGTTCACACTGACGGCTGTGTTGGTTCACACTGACGGCTGTGTTGGTTCACACTGACGGCTGTGTTGGTTCACACTGACGGCTGTGTTGGTTCACACTGACGGCTGTGTTGGTTCACACTGACGGCTGTGTTGGTTCACTCTGACGGCTGTGTTGGTTCTATGGACTCAAGTGTGAGACATTCCATGCACGCTGTGAGAGCCTTGATGAAGTGGTTCGCAGCGTTACTAAACTCGGCCCTCACCACCACACACTAATTGGGAACCTGGAGGTAAATCAATTGGCGGATCGTGTTGTTGTGGGAGGCACGAAGTGATTAGGAATTACAATTATTCGGGACAGGAACTGTTCTCAGGCTCCAGGAAGCTACAGTGTGGAAGCTATTGGGGAGAGAGAGAGAGAGAGAGAGAGAGAGAGAGAGAGAGAGAGAGAGAGAGAGAGAGAGAGAGAGAGAGAGAGAAAGAGACAGAGGGAGAGAGAAAGAGACAGAGAGAGAGAGAGAGGAAGAGACAGAGAGACAGAGAGAGAGATTAGGATAGATTGATTAATTTCGTGTTGCTTGTGAGGCTTATCAACCGTGGGATGGAATTTCCCACCATCGCGAGCTGGCTGACCAGTGCCCTTAAGTGCACTTAAAAAAAATGGATGAAGTGATGGTGAATTGAAAGTGCACTTAAATCTTCATGAAGGCTAAAGACTAAAGTGATCTCTGTATACACCGAGACACGGGGTGTATACCTGTATCACTGTATAGAACTCATGAATAGATTACAAAGTTATCATCAAATAGAAAATGGAGAAAAGCAATAATACATAGAATAATGTATAGTATTATAGAATTACCTGTATAGAATTCAATATTTTTCAAGTCAGTATTCGCTCGAAGCACTGTTGTAAAATTTTTACAAATAACGTCTATAATTTAAATTATAGTTTTCAGAGTAATTCTCAATATTGAAAGATAAAATTAACATGTACAATTTAAAGGTAAACTTTAATATTATTTCATTTTTATTTTATTTCAACAAAGTATCAACTTAAATTAACACAAAGTTGATACTTTGCGTTAATTAAAGAGTGTAAATAATTTACAGCTTGGTCTAATGAGTCACATTTGTGATAACAGTTTACATGCATTATTTAAGAACAATTACGAGAGGTTTGCAAAATTATTAGCAAAGATTAATACATCAGGGTGCGTGCAGTCGCGTCCAACAGCCTAGTTGACCAGTCCAGCAACGAGGAGACTTAGGTGATGACCGGGCCGCGGGAACGCTAAGCCCCGAAACCAACCAACTCAAGGTAACATGATTAGGATGAAAATACAATAGGGAAAAAATACAGAACGGAAGGAATATAATTATAATTGAGTACATATAAATATCATTTAGGAACATCATTCTTTCTCTCTTTTCAATTGGTTACAGGAAGAAGCATTGTTACATTGTATTACATAAAGGGGGATTTAACACACTTTAGGATCTATCATATATACATTTTTAAATGTTGAGTCGAAATCCTGGAATATTATAGGCATACTGTTTTCTGATTAGATTTATATTTAGGATTATTTCTAAGTGATTTACACGAATAATTGGATTCGTGGGGTCTCTTTAGGCTGTATTAATCGTTTTGAAAGACACTTGAAGGCCGTGTTGGTATTACTGTACTGTAGAGTTACAAGGCATGAGTGTGTGAGTAGTGAGTTGGATGAGTGCGTGAGTAGTGTGTTGGATGAGTGCGTGAGTAGTGTGTTGGATGAGTGTGTGAGTAGTATGTTGCATGAGTGTGTGAGTAGTGTGTTGCATGAGTGCGTGAGTAGTGTGTTGGATGAGTGTGTGAGTAGTATGTTGCATGAGTGTGTGAGTAGTGTGTTGCATGAGTGCGTGAGTAGTGTGTTGGATGAGTGTGTGAGTAGTATGTTGCATGAGTGTGTGAGTAGTGTGTGGCATGAGTGCGTGAGTTGTGAGTCGTTACCCTGCTGAAGTATTTCTCAGGGGAGGGAGGGAGGGATATCAGGGGAAAGCACCAAGCCATTACGACTATATAGCACTGGGAAGGGGTCAGGATAAGGATTTGGGATGGGACGGGGGGAAGGAATGGTGCCCAACCACTTGTGTGGACGGTCGGGGATTGAACGACGACCTGCGTGACGCGAGGCCGTCGCTCTACCGTCCAGCCCAAGTGGTTGGATGCGTTGGTAGTGTATGGGGAGTTTGTTGTGGTGTGAGTGGTAGTTAGTGATGTGTTGTGAGTGGTAGTTAGTTAGTGTTAGTTGTGTTGTGAGTGGTAGTTAGTGTTGGTTATGTTGTGAGTGGTAGTACATAACTACGGGGCCACTGTATGTGTTAGGTTGGTGAGTCCGGCCCAAATGCTCTATGGAATGATCCTTGAGTTAAGAAAATATTATAATACAAACACAGTACCGGACATCTATCCCTTTGAGATGTAATTTTTCTTGTGTTGTTTCAGTAAACATTCTTGAACTTGGTACATAACTACGTAGTTAGGTGTTTGCTGAAGGTTGACAATGTTTTTCTGTGTTTTGTACATAAATTTCCCCTGATCTCTTCTCAGTTTGGCCGCTCTGCGTTATTTTACTGGAAAATTTGTTTAAAAATAATATATAAAAAAAAATTAAAATTAAAATTCAATTTTTTTAAATAGTTTTGTCCCCGTGACGAAGTGGTAACATATTCGACTGGCGTTTCGCGAGCTCTTTGTTCTGGGTTCGTATCCTGGCCGGGAGAAGGATTTACTTGGCGCCAATCTTTAACTGTAGCCTCTGTTCACCCAGCAGTAAAATAGGTACCTGGTTGTTAAACGATTTGGCGGGTCGTATTCCAGGGAACCTTAGGATTAAGGACCTGCCAGAAACGCTACACGTCCTGGTGGCTGTACAAGACTGTTACAACTCTTGTATATATATATATATATATATATATATATATATATATATATATATATATATATATATATATATATATATATATATATATATATATATATATATATATATATATATATATGTCGTACCTAGTAGCCAGAACGCTCTTCTCTGCCTACTATGCAAGGCCCGATTTGCCTAATAAGCCAAGTTTTCATGAATTAATTGTTTTTCGACTACCTAACCTACCCTAACCTAACTTTTTCGGCTACCTAACCTAACCTCTAAAGATAGGTTAGGTTAGGTTAGGTAGGGTTGGTTTGGTTCGGTCATATATCTACGTTAATTTTAACTCTAATAAAAAAAAAATTGACCTCATACATAATGAAATGGGTAGCTTTATCATTTCATAAGAAAAAAAATTAGAGAAAATATATTAATTCAGGAAAACTTGGCTTATTTTGGCAAATCGGGCATTGCATAGTAGGCTGAAAAGTGCGTTCTGGCTACTAGGTACGACATATATATATATATATATATATATATATATATATTTATATATATATATATATATATATATATATATATATATATATATATATATATATATATATATATATATATATATATATATAAGAACATAAGAACATAAGAACAAAGGTAACTGCAGAAGGCCTATTGGCCCATACGAGGCAGCTCCTATTCTATAACCACCCAATCCCACTCATATACTTGTCCAACCCGTGCTTGAAACAATCGAGGGACCCCACCTCCACAATGTTACGCGGCAATTGGTTCCACAAATCAACAACCCTGTTACTGAACCAGTATTTACCCAAGTCTTTCCTAAATCTAAACTTATCCAATTTATCCAACCTTCAACCTAAGAAATTTTTTGGGTCTAATTGATTGGAAAGGCTTGGGTATGGGGTGTGGGCCGGTCTTGGAGCGAGACATGAACCCAGCGATAGGTGACTTAAATGGGGATTTCGATGTGGATTCAATATATAACTTATTTAAGAATATTCTAAACAAAGCACAGGAACGTAGTATACCATACAAATTGAATAGATCGTATACTAATGACCCAAAGTGGATAACAAAGAATTTGAAGAACCTTATAGGTAAAAAGAGAGCTTGGTACAAAAGGATTAAAAATGGGGAGGTCACTTTAGAACAGGAATTCGTACAACTGGTTAGAAATGTTAAAAAAGAGATAAGGAAAGCAAAAAGAAACTATGAAGTTCGCATAGCAGGGCAAGCAAAGACAAATCCTAAAGGGTTTTTTCAGTTATATCGTACTAAGACTAGGGAAAGGATAGGTCCATTAAAAACTGAGGCAGGTCAAATAACAGATAGTGATGAAGAGATGAGTAGTATTTTTAATAAATATTTTGTATCTGTATTTACTAAAGAGGAACTTAACAATATGCCTTCAGCCGAACAAGTCTATGTGGGTGGGGACGAGGACAGGTTGACGAGTTTAGCAGTTACCAGGGAGGATGTTCTTAAACAAATAGTAAAACTCAAACCAAACAAATCCCCAGGGCCGGATGAAGTGTTTGCTAGGGTGCTTAAAGAATGCAAAGAGGAGCTTTGTGACCCACTGTCAACCATATTTAATAAATCAATTGAGTCAGGCAGAGTGCCAGAGTTTTGGAAAGTTGCTAATGTGATACCAGTTTTTAAGAAAGGAGATAGATCACTTGCGTCTAACTATCGACCAATTAGCCTAACGTCTATTGTGGGAAAGTTACTCGAATCTATAATAGCAAATAAAATTCGTCTTCATCTTGAAAAACATAAATTAATAATTGAGTCGCAACATGGTTTTATAAATGGCCGTTCATGTTTAACAAATTTGTTATCTTTTTATTCTAGCATTGTTGAGGCAGTTGATAGTGGTAAGGATTGCGATGTTGTATACCTTGACTTTAGCAAAGCTTTTGATACAGTGCCACATGAAAGACTGATTAAAAAAATAGAGTCTCATGGTATTGGGGGTGCTATATTAAGCTGGATTAGGGCATGGCTATACCAAAGGAAACAGAGAGTTAGTATAAATGGAATCAAGTCAGAGTGGGAAAATGTTGTAAGTGGAGTGCCTCAAGGCTCTGTCCTGGGACCTCTGTTGTTTATAATATTAAATGATTTAGATTCAGGTTTGAGTAGCAACATTTGCAAATTTGCCGATGATACGAAAATCGGTAGGGAAATTAATTCGGAGGAGGACTCACTATCACTTCAAGTTGATCTAGATAGGGTTTTGAAATGGTCAAAGGATTGGCAGATGCAGTTTAATGCTGATAAATGTAAAGTTCTGAGGTTAGGTAATGATGATAGAGTTACAAGATACGAGCTAGATGGCTAGCTGAATATCAAATATATGGATTTAAACTATTTCACACAGATAGATATATTAGACGAGGAGGTGGAGTAGCCATATATGTTAGGGACAATTTGAAATGTAGTCTCAAAGAGGGAATCAAAACAGAGCCACACACAGAAACTATTTGGATTGAATTAAACGAAAAAGCTAATAATATTATAATAGGAGTAATATATAGGCCACCAAATTTAGACAGAATGGAAGCAAAGCATCTATGGGATGAAATATCTAGAGCATCTAGATCTAACAGTATTTATGTCATGGGTGACTTTAATTTTAGCGGAATAAACTGGTTGAACAAAACAGGGAATAGTGAAGCAGAAGATTTTCTAGAATTAATTGACGATTGCTTTCTTACGCAACACATTAAGGAACCAACACGGGAAAATAATATTTTAGATTTAGTGTTAACTAACAGGGAAACGCAAATTAATGACATCGAAATAGGGAGTGAGCTAGGGAGCAGTGATCACAAAGAAATCAGATTTAGCATAGAATGGAATAGACCAGTAGGAGAAAATTCTGTTAAAGTGCCAGATTTTCGAAAAGCTGATTTTAATAGCCTAAGAATTTTTTTTGGGTCAAATTGATTGGAAAGTCTTGGGTATGGGGTGTGGGCCGGTCTTGGAGCGAGACATGAACCCAGCGATAGGTGACTTAAATGGGGATTTCGATGTGGATTCAATATATAACTTATTTAAGAATATTCTAAACAAAGCACAGGAACGTAGTATACAATACAAATTGAATAGATCGAATACTAATGACCCAAAGTGGATAACAAAGAATTTGAAGAACCTTATAGGTAAAAAGAGAGCTTGGTACAAAAGAATTAAAAATGGGGAGGTCACTTTAGAACAGGAATTCGTACAACTGGTTAGAAATGTTAAAAAAGAGATAAGGAAAGCAAAAAGAAACTATGAAGTTCGCATAGCAGGGCAAGCAAAGACAAATCCTAAAGGGTTTTTTCAGTTATATCGTACTAAGACTAGGGAAAGGATAGGTCCATTAAAAACTGAGACAGGTCAAATAACAGATAGTGATGAAGAGATGAGTAGTATTTTTAATAAATATTTTGTATCTGTATTTACTAAAGAGGAACTTAACAATATGCCTTCAGCCGAACAAGTCTATGTGGGTGGGGACGAGGACAGGTTGACGAGTTTAGCAGTTACCAGGGAGGATGTTCTTAAACAAATAGTAAAACTCAAACCAAACAAATCCCCAGGGCCAGATGAAGTGTTTGCCAGGGTGCTTAAAGAATGCAAAGACGAGCTTTGTGACCCACTGTCAACCATATTTAATAAATCAATAGAGTCAGGCAGAGTGCCAGAGTTTTGGAAAGTTGCTAATGTGATACCAGTTTTTAAGAAAGGAGATAGATCACTTGCGTCTAACTATCGACCAATTAGCCTAACGTCTATTGTGGGAAAATTACTCGAATCTATAATAGCAAATAAAATTCGTCTTCATCTTGAAAAACATAAATTAATAATTGAGTCGCAACATGGTTTTATAAATGGCCGTTCATGTTTAACAAATTTGTTATCTTTTTATTCTAGCATTGTTGAGGCAGTTGATAGTGGTAAGGATTGCGATGTTGTATACCTTGACTTTAGCAAAGCTTTTGATACAGTGCCACATGAAAGACTGATTAAAAAGATAGAGTCTCATGGTATTGGGGGTGCTATATTAAGCTGGATTAGGGCATGGCTATACCAAAGGAAACAGAGAGTTAGTATAAATGGAATCAAGTCAGAGTGGGAAAATGTTGTAAGTGGAGTGCCTCAAGGCTCTGTCCTGGGACCTCTGTTGTTTATAATATATATAAATGATTTAGATTCAGGTTTGAGTAGCAACATTTGCAAATTTGCCGATGATACGAAAATCGGTAGGGAAATTAATTCGGAGGAGGACTCACTATCACTTCAAGTTGATCTAGATAGGGTTTTGAAATGGTCAAAGGATTGGCAGATGCAGTTTAATGCTGATAAATGTAAAGTTCTGAGGTTAGGTAATGATGATAGAGTTACAAGATACGAGCTAGATGGTGTTGTGATTGCGAAGTCGGATTGCGAAAGGGATCTGGGAGTTATGATTAGTAAGAATTTAAAACAAAAGGATCAATGCATAAATGTTCGTAATAAGGCAAATCGGACACTTGGATTTATTAATCGCAGCGTTAGTAACAAGACACCTGGTGTGGTTCTCAAGCTATATCTTGCTCTAGTTAGGCCCCATTTAGATTATGCAGTTCAGTTTTGGTCGCCATATTATAGAATGGATATAAATTCACTTGAACGTGTCCAGCGTAGGATGACTAAGTGAAATTCCCCAAATTAGAAATCTTTCATATGAAGAAAGATTAACAAAGCTTAAGTTGCATTCACTGGAAAGGCGAAGAGTTAGGGGTGACATGATAGAGGTTTACAAGTGGATGAATGGACATAACCGGGGGGATATTGGTAGGGTATTAAAAGTATCAACACAGGACAGAACACGAAACAATGGGTATAAATTGGATAAGTTTAGATTTAGGAAAGACTTGGGTAAATACTGGTTCAGTAACAGGGTTGTTGATTTGTGGAACCAATTGCCGCGTAACATTGTGGAGGTGGGGTCCCTCGATTGTTTCAAGCACGGGTTGGACAAGTATATGAGTGGGATTGGGTGGTTATAGAATAGGAGCTGCCTCGTATGGGCCAATAGGCCTTCTGCAGTTACCTTTGTTCTTATGTTCTTATGTTCTTATGTGTTGTGATTGCGAAGTCGGATTGCGAAAGGGATCTGGGAGTTATGATTAGTAAGAATTTAAAACAAAAGGATCAATGCATAAATGTTCGTAATAAGGCAAATCGGACACTTGGATTTATTAATCGCAGCGTTAGTAACAAGACACCTGGTGTGGTTCTCAAGCTATATCTTGCTCTAGTTAGGCCCCATTTAGATTATGCAGTTCAGTTTTGGTCGCCATATTATAGAATGGATATAAATTCACTTGAACGTGTCCAGCGTAGGATGACTAAGTTAATTCCCCAAATTAGAAATCTTTCATATGAAGAAAGATTAACAAAGCTTAAGTTGCATTCACTGGAAAGGCGAAGAGTTAGGGGTGACATGATAGAGGTTTACAAGTGGATGAATGGACATAACCGGGGGGATATTAATAGGGTATTAAAAGTATCAACACAGGACAGAACACGAAACAATGGGTATAAATTGGATAAGTTTAGATTTAGGAAAGACTTGGGTAAATACTGGTTCAGTAACAGGGTTGTTGATTTGTGGAACCAATTGCCGCGTAACATTGTGGAGGTGGGGTCCCTCGATTGTTTCAAGCACGGGTTGGACAAGTATATGAGTGGGATTGGGTGGTTATAGAATAGGAGCTGCCTCGTATGGGCCAATAGGCCTTCTGCAGTTACCTTTGTTCTTATGTTCTTATGTTCTTATATCCATTGTTTCGTGTTCTGTCCTGTGTTGATACTTTTAATACCCTATTAATATCCCCCCGGTTATGTCCATTCATCCACTTGTAAACCTCTATCATGTCACCCCTAACTCTTCGCCTTTCCAGTGAATGCAACTTAAGCTTTGTTAATCTTTCTTCATATGAAAGATTTCTAATTTGGGGAATTAACTTAGTCATCCTACGCTGGACACGTTCAAGTCAGAGTACGCTGGACACGTTTCAATAGAGTCAGGCAGAGTGCCAGAGTTTTGGAAAGTTGCTAATGTGATACCAGTTTTTAAGAAAGGAGATAGATCACTTGCGTCTAACTATCGACCAATTAGCCTAACGTCTATTGTGGGAAAGTTACTCGAATCTATAATAGCAAATAAAATTCGTCTTCATCTTGAAAAACATAAATTAATAATTGAGTCGCAACATGGTTTTATAAATGGCCGTTCATGTTTAACAAATTTGTTATCTTTTTATTCTAGCATTGTTGAGGCAGTTGATAGTGGTAAGGATTGCGATGTTGTATACCTTGACTTTAGCAAAGCTTTTGATACAGTGCCACATGAAAGACTGATTAAAAAGATAGAGTCTCATGGTATTGGGGGTGCTATATTAAGCTGGATTAGGGCATGGCTATACCAAAGGAAACAGAGAGTTAGTATAAATGGAATCAAGTCAGAGTGGGAAAATGTTGTAAGTGGAGTGCCTCAAGGCTCTGTCCTGGGACCTCTGTTGTTTATAATATATATAAATGATTTAGATTCAGGTTTGAGTAGCAACATTTGCAAATTTGCCGATGATACGAAAATCGGTAGGGAAATTAATTCGGAGGAGGACTCACTATCACTTCAAGTTGATCTAGATAGGGTTTTGAAATGGTCAAAGGATTGGCAGATGCAGTTTAATGCTGATAAATGTAAAGTTCTGAGGTTAGGTAATGATGATAGAGTTACAAGATACGAGCTAGATGGTGTTGTGATTGCGAAGTCGGATTGCGAAAGGGATCTGGGAGTTATGATTAGTAAGAATTTAAAACAAAAGGATCAATGCATAAATGTTCGTAATAAGGCAAATCGGACACTTGGATTTATTAATCGCAGCGTTAGTAACAAGACACCTGGTGTGGTTCTCAAGCTATATCTTGCTCTAGTTAGGCCCCATTTAGATTATGCAGTTCAGTTTTGGTCGCCATATTATAGAATGGATATAAATTCACTTGAACGTGTCCAGCGTAGGATGACTAAGTTAATTCCCCAAATTAGAAATCTTTCATATGAAGAAAGATTAACAAAGCTTAAGTTGCATTCACTGGAAAGGCGAAGAGTTAGGGGTGACATGATAGAGGTTTACAAGTGGATGAATGGACATAACCGGGGGGATATTAATAGGGTATTAAAAGTATCAACACAGGACAGAACACGAAACAATGGGTATAAATTGGATAAGTTTAGATTTAGGAAAGACTTGGGTAAATACTGGTTCAGTAACAGGGTTGTTGATTTGTGGAACCAATTGCCGCGTAACATTGTGGAGGTGGGGTCCCTCGATTGTTTCAAGCACGGGTTGGACAAGTATATGAGTGGGATTGGGTGGTTATAGAATAGGAGCTGCCTCGTATGGGCCAATAGGCCTTCTGCAGTTACCTTTGTTCTTATGTTCTTCTTATGTTCTTAAGTGAATTTATATCCATTCTATAATATGGCGACCAAAACTGAACTGCATAATCTAAATGGGGCCTAACTAGAGCAAGATATAGCTTGAGAACCACACCAGGTGTCTTGTTACTAACGCTGTGATTAATAAATCCAAGTGTCCGATTTGCCTTATTACGAACATTTATGCATTGATCCTTTTGTTTTAAATTCTTACTAATCATAACTCCCAGATCCCTTTCGCAATCCGACTTCGCAATCACAACACCATCTAGCTCGTATCTTGTAACTCTATCATCATTACCTAACCTCAGAACTTTACATTTATCAGCATTAAACTGCATCTGCCAATCCTTTGACCATTTCAAAACCCTATCTAGATCAACTTGAAGTGATAGTGAGTCCTCCTCCGAATTAATTTCCCTTCCGATTTTCGTATCATCGGCAAATTTGCAAATGTTGCTACTCAAACCTGAATCTAAATCATTTATATATATTATAAACAACAGAGGTCCCAGGACAGAGCCTTGAGGCACTCCACTTACAACATTTTCCCACTCTGACTTGATTCCATTTATACTAACTCTCTGTTTAATTTGAACATAAGAACATAAGAACAAATGTAACTGCAGAAGGCCTATTGGCCCATACGAGGCAGCTCCTATTCTATAACCACCCAATCCCACTCATATACTTGTCCAACATAAGAACAAAGGTAACTGCAGAAGGCCTATTGGCCCATACGAGGCAGCTCCTATTCTATAACCACCCAATCCCACTCATATACTTGTCCAACCCGTGCTTGAAACAATCGAGGGACCCCACCTCCACAATGTTACGCGGCAATTGGTTCCACAAATCAACAACCCTGTTACTGAACCAGTATTTACCCAAGTCTTTCCTAAATCTAAACTTATCCAATTTATATCCATTGTTTCGTGTTCTGTCCTGTGTTGATACTTTTAATACCCTATTAATATCCCCCCGGTTATGTCCATTCATCCACTTGTAAACTTCTATCATGTCACCCCTAACTCTTCGCCTTTCCAGTGAATGCAACTTAAGCTTTGTTAATCTTTCTTCATATGAAAGATTTCTAATTTGGGGAATTAACTTAGTCATCCTACGCTGGACACGTTCAAGTGAATTTATATCCATTCTATAATATGGCGACCAAAACTGAACTGCATAATCTAAATGGGGCCTAACTAGAGCAAGATATAGCTTGAGAACCACACCAGGTGTCTTGTTACTAACGCTGCGATTAATAAATCCAAGTGTCCGATTTGCCTTATTACGAACATTTATGCATTGATCCTTTTGTTTTAAATTCTTACTAATCATAACTCCCAGATCCCTTTCGCAATCCGACTTCGCAATCACAACACCATCTAGCTCGTATCTTGTAACTCTATCATCATTACCTAACCTCAGAACTTTACATTTATCAGCATTAAACTGCATCTGCCAATCCTTTGACCATTTCAAAACCCTATCTAGATCAACTTGAAGTGATAGTGAGTCCTCCTCCGAATTAATTTCCCTACCGATTTTCGTATCATCGGCAAATTTGCAAATGTTGCTACTCAAACCTGAATCTAAATCATTTATATAAATTATAAACAACAGAGGTCCCAGGACAGAGCCTTGAGGCACTCCACTTACAACATTTTCCCACTCTGACTTGATTCCATTTATACTAACTCTCTGTTTCCTTTGGTATAGCCATGCCCTAATCCAGCTTAATATAGCACCCCCAATACCATGAGACTCTATCTTTTTAATCAGTCTTTCATGTGGCACTGTATCAAAAGCTTTGCTAAAGTCAAGGTATACAACATCGCAATCCTTACCACTATCAACTGCCTCAACAATGCTAGAATAAAAAGATAACAAATT
Source organism: Procambarus clarkii (assembly GCF_040958095.1). Taxonomy (NCBI): domain Eukaryota; kingdom Metazoa; phylum Arthropoda; class Malacostraca; order Decapoda; family Cambaridae; genus Procambarus; species Procambarus clarkii. The sequence continues at coordinate 40,980,967 of NC_091165.1, read as the reverse complement.
TGTTAAACATGAACGGCCATTTATAAAACCATGTTGCGACTCAATTATTAATTTATGTTTTTCAAGATGAAGACGAATTTTATTTGCTATTATAGATTCGAGTAACTTTCCCACAATAGACGTTAGGCTAATTGGTCGATAGTTAGACGCAAGTGATCTATCTCCTTTCTTAAAAACTGGTATCACATTAGCAACTTTCCAAAACTCTGGCACTCTGCCTGACTCTATTGATTTATTAAATATGGTTGACAGTGGGTCACAAAGCTCCTCTTTGCATTCTTTAAGCACCCTAGCAAACACTTCATCCGGCCCTGGGGATTTGTTTGGTTTGAGTTTTACTATTTGTTTAAGAACATCCTCCCTGGTAACTGCTAAACTCGTCAACCTGTCCTCGTCCCCACCCACATAGACTTGTTCGGCTGAAGGCATATTGTTAAGTTCCTCTTTAGTAAATACAGATACAAAATATTTATTAAAAATACTACTCATCTCTTCATCACTATCTGTTATTTGACCTGTCTCAGTTTTTAATGGACCTATCCTTTCCCTAGTCTTAGTACGATATAACTGAAAAAACCCTTTAGGATTTGTCTTTGCTTGCCCTGCTATGCGAACTTCATAGTTTCTTTTTGCTTTCCTTATCTCTTTTTTAACATTTCTAACCAGTTGTACGAATTCCTGTTCTAAAGTGACCTCCCCATTTTTAATCCTTTTGTACCAAGCTCTCTTTTTACCTATAAGGTTCTTCAAATTCTTTGTTATCCACTTTGGGTCATTAGTATACGATCTATTCAATTTGTATGGTATACTACGTTCCTGTGCTTTGTTTAGAATATTCTTAAATAAGTTATATATTGAATCCACATCGAAATCCCCATTTAAGTCACCTATCGCTGGGTTCATGTCTCGCTCCAAGACCGGCCCACACCCCATACCCAAGCCTTTCCAATCAATTTGACCCAAAAAATTTCTTAGGCTATTAAAATCAGCTTTTCGAAAATCTGGCACTTTAACAGAATTTTCTCCTACTGGTCTATTCCATTCTATGCTAAATCTGATTTCTTTGTGATCACTGCTCCCTAGCTCACTCCCTATTTCGATGTCATTAATTTGCGTTTCCCTGTTAGTTAACACTAAATCTAAAATATTATTTTCCCGTGTTGGTTCCTTAATGTGTTGCGTAAGAAAGCAATCGTCAATTAATTCTAGAAAATCTTCTGCTTCACTATTCCCTGTTTTGTTCAACCAGTTTATTCCGCTAAAATTAAAGTCACCCATGACATAAATACTGTTAGATCTAGATGCTCTAGATATTTCATCCCATAGATGCTTTGCTTCCATTCTGTCTAAATTTGGTGGCCTATATATTACTCCTATTATAATATTATTAGCTTTTTCGTTTAATTCAATCCAAATAGTTTCTGTGTGTGGCTCTGTTTTGATTCCCTCTTTGAGACTACATTTCAAATTGTCCCTAACATATATGGCTACTCCACCTCCTCGTCTAATATATCTATCTGTGTGAAATAGTTTAAATCCATATATTTGATATTCAGCTAATAGTTCTCTATTTTCTACATTCATCCACGTTTCGGTAAGTGCAATAATATCTATTTTTTCTGTGCAGACAAGAGCATTTAATTCGTTAATTTTATTTCTTAGACTTCTACTGTTAGTGTAATATACCCTAAGTGAATTGTTATTTTGCGGACCTTCTCTTTCCCTGATCGTTTTGCCAATTCCTTTCTCCCACAAACACATGCTTTTATTACCTCCTTCCTCCAAATCAATTCCCATACCTCTATCTACTAACAGTTTAAACCCAAACAAACACCTCTAACCACTTCTTCTAGCGAGTTCGCAACAGCAACAACCCCAGCTCTCGATAGATGCACCCCATCACGAGCATACATTTCATTTCTTCCATAGAAGTGTTCCCAGTTGTCTATGAAAGATATTGCATTTGATTTGCAATATCTTTCCAGCCGGCAATTGACACCAAGTGCCCTCGATATCCATTCATTTCCCACTCCCTTCCTTGGAAGAATGCCACATATGATCGGGATTCCTCCCTTGCTCCTAACTAACTCTATGGCTGTTTTATACCTCTGAATCAGTTCCTCACTCCTGACTCGACCAACATCATTTCCTCCCACGCTAATGCAAATAATGGGATTGTTCCCATTACCAGCCATAATATCATTCATGTTGTTTATAATATCACCAATGCCAGCTCCGGGATAGCAAACCCTTAACCTGTTCCCCCTATCTCTAGCACAAAACGTTCTATCCAAATACCTTATCTGGGAATCTCCCACAACTAATGTTTGCTTAGGTACTTCCTTTACTTTCTGAGGGGCCTGCGCTTCCTTTCTCTTCGTTGCTTTCCCTTTTGCGCGATCCACAGTCTCTCCACAGCACTCGTCCTCCAAAACGTCAAATGAATTTGAAGTTGCTATGGCGTTTGAAGGCGGCTTTATCAAAGTCTTCTTAAGGCCCCTGTCTTACGCAACTCTCCAAGACGAGGTCCCTTTACTGCTGGTCTCCTCCTTCGTTACTTCTCGTTGTTTTTTAAGCTGACGCACCTCCTCCCGCAGAGAGTCCAACTCTGTCCTCAGGGCTCCCACTAGAGTCACCAGGTCCTTCACTACAACTTCCATATTGCTATGATAATATACAACCCGTGCTTGAACCCGTACTTTAGCAAAGCTTTTGATACAGTGCCACATGAAAGACTGATTAAAAAAATAGAGTCTCATGGTATTGGGGGTGCTATATTAAGCTGGATTAGGGCATGGCTATACCAAAGGAAACAGAGAGTTAGTATAAATGGAATCAAGTCAGAGTGGGAAAATGTTGTAAGTGGAGTGCCTCAAGGCTCTGTCCTGGGACCTCTGTTGTTTATAATATATATAAATGATTTAGATTCAGGTTTGAGTAGCAACATTTGCAAATTTGCCGATGATACGAAAATCGGTAGGGAAATTAATTCGGAGGAGGACTCACTATCACTTCAAGTTGATCTAGATAGGGTTTTGAAATGGTCAAAGGATTGGCAGATGCAGTTTAATGCTGATAAATGTAAAGTTCTGAGGTTAGGTAATGATGATAGAGTTACAAGATACGAGCTAGATGGTGTTGTGATTGCGAAGTCGGATTGCGAAAGGGATCTGGGAGTTATGATTAGTAAGAATTTAAAACAAAAGGATCAATGCATAAATGTTCGTAATAAGGCAAATCGGACACTTGGATTTATTAATCGCAGCGTTAGTAACAAGACACCTGGTGTGGTTCTCAAGCTATATCTTGCTCTAGTTAGGCCCCATTTAGATTATGCAGTTCAGTTTTGGTCGCCATATTATAGAATGGATATAAATTCACTTGAACGTGTCCAGCGTAGGATGACTAAGTTAATTCCCCAAATTAGAAATCTTTCATATGAAGGAAGATTAACAAAGCTTAAGTTGCATTCACTGGAAAGGCGAAGAGTTAGGGGTGACATGATAGAGGTTTACAAGTGGATGAATGGACATAACCGGGGGGATATTAATAGGGTATTAAAAGTATCAACACAGGACAGAACACGAAACAATGGATATAAATTGGATAAGTTTAGATTTAGGAAAGACTTGGGTAAATACTGGTTCAGTAACAGGGTTGTTGATTTGTGGAACCAATTGCCGCGTAACATTGTGGAGGTGGGGTCCCTCGATTGTTTCAAGCACGGGTTGGACAAGTATATGAGTGGGATTGGGTGGTTATAGAATAGGAGCTGCCTCGTATGGGCCAATAGGCCTTCTGCAGTTACCTTTGTTCTTATGTTCTTATGTTCTTGAAACAATCGAGGGACCCCACCTCCACAATGTTACGCGGCAATTGGTTCCACAAATCAACAACCCTGTTACTGAACCAGTATTTACCCAAGTCTTTCCTAAATCTAAACTTATCCAATTTATATCCATTGTTTCGTGTTCTGTCCTGTGTTGATACTTTTAATACCCTATTAATATCCCCCCGGTTATGTCCATTCATCCACTTGTAAACCTCTATCATGTCACCCCTAACTCTTCGCCTTTCCAGTGAATGCAACTTAAGCTTTGTTAATCTTTCTTCATATGAAAGATTTCTAATTTGGGGAATTAACTTAGTCATCCTACGCTGGACACGTTCAAGTGAATTTATATCCATTCTATAATATGGCGACCAAAACTGAACTGCATAATCTAAATGGGGCCTAACTAGAGCAAGATATAGCTTGAGAACCACACCAGGTGTCTTGTTACTAACGCTGCGATTAATAAATCCAAGTGTCCGATTTGCCTTATTACGAACATTTATGCATTGATCCTTTTGTTTTAAATTCTTACTAATCATAACTCCCAGATCCCTTTCGCAATCCGACTTCGCAATCACAACACCATCTAGCTCGTATCTTGTAACTCTATCATCATTACCTAACCTCAGAACTTTACATTTATCAGCATTAAACTGCATCTGCCAATCCTTTGACCATTTCAAAACCCTATCTAGATCAACTTGAAGTGATAGTGAGTCCTCCTCCGAATTAATTTCCCTACCGATTTTCGTATCATCGGCAAATTTGCAAATGTTGCTACTCAAACCTGAATCTAAATCATTTATATATATTATAAACAACAGAGGTCCCAGGACAGAGCCCTGAGGCACTCCACTTACAACATTTTCCCACTCTGACTTGATTCCATTTATACTAACTCTCTGTTTCCTTTGGTATAGCCATGCCCTAATCCAGCTTAATATAGCACCCCCAATACCATGAGACTCTATCTTTTTAATCAGTCTTTCATGTGGCACTGTATCAAAAGCTTTGCTAAAGTCAAGGTATACAACATCGCAATCCTTACCACTATCAACTGCCTCAACAATGCTAGAATAAAAAGATAACAGATGTATTTACTAAAGAGGAACTTAACAATATGCCTTCAGCCGAACAAGTCTATGTGGGTGGGGACGAGGACAGGTTGACGAGTTTAGCAGTTACCAGGGAGGATGTTCTTAAACAAATAGTAAAACTCAAACCAAACAAATCCCCAGGGCCGGATGAAGTGTTTGCTAGGGTGCTTAAAGAATGCAAAGAGGAGCTTTGTGACCCACTGTCAACCATATTTAATAAATCAATAGAGTCAGGCAGAGTGCCAGAGTTTTGGAAAGTTGCTAATGTGATACCAGTTTTTAAGAAAGGAGATAGATCACTTGCGTCTAACTATCGACCAATTAGCCTAACGTCTATTGTGGGAAAGTTACTCGAATCTATAATAGCAAATAAAATTCGTCTTCATCTTGAAAAACATAAATTAATAATTGAGTCGCAACATGGTTTTATAAATGGCCGTTCATGTTTAACAAATTTGTTATCTTTTTATTCTAGCATTGTTGAGGCAGTTGATAGTGGTAAGGATTGCGATGTTGTATACCTTGACTTTAGCAAAGCTTTTGATACAGTGCCACATGAAAGACTGATTAAAAAAATAGAGTCTCATGGTATTGGGGGTGCTATATTAAGCTGGATTAGGGCATGGCTATACCAAAGGAAACAGAGAGTTAGTATAAATGGAATCAAGTCAGAGTGGGAAAATGTTGTAAGTGGAGTGCCTCAAGGCTCTGTCCTGGGACCTCTGTTGTTTATAATATATATAAATGATTTAGATTCAGGTTTGAGTAGCAACATTTGCAAATTTGCCGATGATACGAAAATCGGTAGGGAAATTAATTCGGAGGAGGACTCACTATCACTTCAAGTTGATCTAGATAGGGTTTTGAAATGGTCAAAGGATTGGCAGATGCAGTTTAATGCTGATAAATGTAAAGTTCTGAGGTTAGGTAATGATAATAGAGTTACAAGATACGAGCTAGATGGTGTTGTGATTGCGAAGTCGGATTGCGAAAGGGATCTGGGAGTTATGATTAGTAAGAATTTAAAACAAAAGGATCAATGCATAAATGTTCGTAATAAGGCAAATCGGACACTTGGATTTATTAATCGCAGCGTTAGTAACAAGACACCTGGTGTGGTTCTCAAGCTATATCTTGCTCTAGTTAGGCCCCATTTAGATTATGCAGTTCAGTTTTGGTCGCCATATTATAGAATGGATATAAATTCACTTGAACGTATCCAGCGTAGGATGACTAAGTTAATTCCCCAAATTAGAAATCTTTCATATGAAGAAAGATTAACAAAGCTTAAGTTGCATTCACTGGAAAGGCGAAGAGTTAGGGGTGACATGATAGAGGTTTACAAGTGGATGAATGGACATAACCGGGGGGATATTAATAGGGTATTAAAAGTATCAACACAGGACAGAACACGAAACAATGGATATAAATTGGATAAGTTTAGATTTAGGAAAGACTTGGGTAAATACTGGTTCAGTAACAGGGTTGTTGATTTGTGGAACCAATTGCCGCGTAACATTGTGGAGGTGGGGTCCCTCGATTGTTTCAAGCACGGGTTGGACAAGTATATGAGTGGGATTGGGTGGTTATAGAATAGGAGCTGCCTCGTATGGGCCAATAGGCCTTCTGCAGTTACCTTTGTTCTTATGTTCTTATGTTCTTAACAAATTTGTTAAACATGAACGGCCATTTATAAAACCATGTTGCGACTCAATTATTAATTTATGTTTTTCAAGATGAAGACGAATTTTATTTGCTATTATAGATTCGAGTAACTTTCCCACAATAGACGTTAGGCTAATTGGTCGATAGTTAGACGCAAGTGATCTATCTCCTTTCTTAAAAACTGGTATCACATTAGCAACTTTCCAAAACTCCGGCACTCTGCCTGACTCTATTGATTTATTAAATATGGTTGACAGTGGGTCACAAAGCTCCTCTTTGCATTCTTTAAGCACCCTGGCAAACACTTCATCCGGCCCTGGGGATTTGTTTGGTTTGAGTTTTACTATTTGTTTAAGAACATCCTCCCTGGTAACTGTTAAACTCGTCAACCTGTCCTCGTCCCCACCCACATAGACTTGTTCGGCTGAAGGCATATTGTTAAGTTCCTCTTTAGTAAATACAGATACAAAATATTTATTAAAAATACTACTCATCTCTTCATCACTATCTGTTATTTGACCTGTCTCAGTTTTTAATGGACCTATCCTTTCCCTAGTCTTAGTACGATATAACTGAAAAAACCCTTTAGGATTTGTCTTTGCTTGCCCTGCTATGCGAACTTCATAGTTTCTTTTTGCTTTCCTTATCTCTTTTTTAACATTTCTAACCAGTTGTACGAATTCCTGTTCTAAAGTGACCTCCCCATTTTTAATCCTTTTGTACCAAGCTCTCTTTTTACCTATAAGGTTCTTCAAATTCTTTGTTATCCACTTTGGGTCATTAGTATTCGATCTATTCAATTTGTATGGTATACTACGTTCCTGTGCTTTGTTTAGAATATTCTTAAATAAGTTATATATTGAATCCACATCGAAATCCCCATTTAAGTCACCTATCGCTGGGTTCATGTCTCGCTCCAAGACCGGCCCACACCCCATACCCAAGACTTTCCAATCAATTTGACCCAAAAAATTTCTTAGGCTATTAAAATCAGCTTTTCGAAAATCTGGCACTTTAACAGAATTTTCTCCTACTGGTCTATTCCATTCTATGCTAAATCTGATTTCTTTGTGATCACTGCTCCCTAGCTCACTCCCTATTTCGATGTCATTAATTTGCGTTTCCCTGTTAGTTAACACTAAATCTAAAATATTATTTTCCCGTGTTGGTTCCTTAATGTGTTGCGTAAGAAAGCAATCGTCAATTAATTCTAGAAAATCTTCTGCTTCACTATTCCCTGTTTTGTTCAACCAGTTTATTCCGCTAAAATTAAAGTCACCCATGACATAAATACTGTTAGATCTAGATGCTCTAGATATTTCATCCCATAGATGCTTTGCTTCCATTCTGTCTAAATTTGGTGGCCTATATATTACTCCTATTATAATATTATTAGCTTTTTCGTTTAATTCAATCCAAATAGTTTCTGTGTGTGGCTCTGTTTTGATTCCCTCTTTGAGACTACATTTCAAATTGTCCCTAACATATATGGCTACTCCACCTCCTCGTCTAATATATCTATCTGTGTGAAATAGTTTAAATCCATATATTTGATATTCAGCTAATAGTTCTCTATTTTCTACATTCATCCACGTTTCGGTAAGTGCAATAATATCTATTTTTTCTGTGCAGACAAGAGCATTTAATTCGTTAATTTTATTTCTTAAACTTCTACTGTTAGTGTAATATACCCTAAGTGAATTGTTATTTTGCGGACCTTCTCTTTCCCTGGTCGTTTTGCCAATTCCTTTCTCCCACAAACACATACTTTTATTACCTCCTTCCTCCAAATCAATTCCCATACCTCTATCTACTAACAGTTTAAACCCAAACAAACACCTCTAACCACTTCTTCTAACGAGTTCGCAACAGCAACAACCCCAGCTCTCGATAGATGCACCCCATCACGAGCATACATTTCATTTCTTCCATAGAAGTGTTCCCAGTTGTCTATGAAAGATATTGCATTTGATTTGCAATATCTTTCCAGCCGGCAATTGACACCAAGTGCCCTCGATATCCATTCATTTCCCACTCTCTTTCTTGGAAGAATGCCACATATGATCGGGATTCCTCCCTTGCTCCTAACTAACTCAATGGCTGTTTTATACCTCTGAATCAGTTCCTCACTCCTAACTCGGCCAACATCATTTCCTCCCACGCTAATGCAAATAATGGGATTGTTCCCATTACCAGCCATAATATCATTCATGTTGTTTATAATATCACCAATGCCAGCTCCGGGATAGCAAACCCTTAACCTGTTCCCCCTATCACTAGCACAAAACGTTCTATCCAAATACCTTATCTGGGAATCTCCCACAACTAATGTTTGCTTAGGTACTTCCTTTACCCTCTGAGGGGCCTGCGCTTCCTTTCTCTTCGTTGCTTTCCCTTTTGCGCGATCCACAGTCTCTCCACAGCACTCGTCCTCCAAAACGTCAAATGAATTAGAGGTTGCTATGGCGTTTGAAGGCGGCTTTATCAAAGTCTTCTTAAGGCCCCTGTCTTTCACAACTCTCCAAGACGAGGTCCCTTTACTGCTGGTCTCCTCCTTCGTTACTTCTCGTTGTTCTTTAAGCTGACGCACCTCCTCCCGCAGAAAGTCCAACTCTGTCCTCAGGGCTCCCACTAGAGTCACCAGGTCCTTAACTACAACTTCCATATTGCTATGATATAGCAATATGGTATAGCCATGCCCTAATCCAGCTTAATATAGCACCCCCAATACCATGAGACTCTATTTTTTTAATCAGTCTTTCATGTGGCACTGTATCAAAAGCTTTGCTAAAGTCAAGGTATACAACATCGCAATCCTTACCACTATCAACTGCCTCAACAATGCTAGAATAAAAAGATAACAAATTTGTTAAACATGAACGGCCATTTATAAAACCATGTTGCGACTCAATTATTAATTTATGTTTTTCAAGATGAAGACGAATTTTATTTGCTATTATAGATTCGAGTAACTTTCCCACAATAGACGTTAGGCTAATTGGTCGATAGTTAGACGCAAGTGATCTATCTCCTTTCTTAAAAACTGGTATCACATTAGCAACTTTCCAAAACTCTGGCACTCTGCCTGACTCTATTGATTTATTAAATATGGTTGACAGTGGGTCACAAAGCTCCTCTTTGCATTCTTTAAGCACCCTAGCAAACACTTCATCCGGCCCTGGGGATTTGTTTGGTTTGAGTTTTACTATTTGTTTAAGAACATCCTCCCTGGTAACTGCTAAACTCGTCAACCTGTCCTCGTCCCCACCCACATAGACTTGTTCGGCTGAAGGCATATTGTTAAGTTCCTCTTTAGTAAATACAGATACAAAATATTTATTAAAAATACTACTCATCTCTTCATCACTATCTGTTATTTGACCTGTCTCAGTTTTTAATGGACCTATCCTTTCCCTAGTCTTAGTACGATATTACTGAAAAAACCCTTTAGGATTTGTCTTTGCTTGCCCTGCTATGCGAACTTCATAGTTTCTTTTTGCTTTCCTTATCTCTTTTTTAACATTTCTAACCAGTTGTACGAATTCCTGTTCTAAAGTGACCTCCCCATTTTTAATCCTTTTGTACCAAGGACAAAATATTGGTGTATACTGGCAGCAGGTTTTCTTTCAAACATGTTTCATTGAATATGACCGCATATTCTGTATTTATTATTTTCTGGTTTAGGGCTTCTATCCCTCTAACTATTTTCTTAGCATCAGGGCTTAATTGGAATAGGAGTTCTCCAAAACTCATTTTCGTACTTTTAAGGTGAAGAAAAGAAGTGATTTACTATAGAGTGTATTACACTTATTTGTATAATTTGCACGACGTTTCGAACCTCCATGGTTCATTCTCAAGTGAACAGATCTTACAATACTAGTTGATTTTATACCCGCATTAGGTCAGGTGATAATACAATGAAGGTGAAAAACATGGGGGGATACATAAGGGATAAACGTAGGGGCTGCAGAAGGCTTATTGGCCCATACGAGGCATCTCCTATCTAAACACAAAGATTAATCCAGTGTAATTGGCCTGTTATGTTGGACATTGTCTTCTGTGTTGGCATCGATATGTTCTTGTCTTGTCCTTACTCTCATGGTGGGTAGAGTAAATAGTTCCGTGATTTGGGTGTTCATGGTAGGTCGCTCTATTCTTATGTGAATTGCCTCAAGAATTTGTAATTTTCTTGAATCTTGGGTTTTGTCTATTATGCAAGTATTCTTGTTCAACATTTCTCTTGTTAGAGTAATAAGAACATAAGAACATAAGAACAAAGGTAACTGCAGAAGGCCTATTGGCCCATACGAGGCAGCTCCTATTCTATAACCACCCAATCCCACTCATATACTTGTCCAACCCGTGCTCGAAACAATCGAGGGACCCCACCTCCACAACGCCACGCGGCAACCGGCTCCACAAACCAACAATCGAGGGACCCCACCTCCACAATGTTACGCGGCAATTGGTTCCACAAATCAACAACCCTGTTACTGAACCAGTATTTACCCAAGTCTTTCCTAGCAATCGAGGGACCAACAATCGAGGGACCAACAATAATGTCATGGGCTTGTCTCATGTGATTCCTAGGGGCACCAGATTGAAGAGGGCATGTCAAACGCCTCGTCAGCTTGGTCGACGTCATACCTATGTACTTACATTGAAGGTTACATCCTTCGTGGGGGCAAGTGTACATGTATACAACGCTTGACTGCTGTAGAGGGTTCTCCGTCGGCTTCGGGCTGTTTTTGATAAGGAGTTCGGAAGTCTTCTTGGTTTTGTAGAATATTATCAAGTTTATGTTTTGGTTAGGAGTAGTGCTTTTTACTCCTTTACGGATTATTTCTTTCATTATTCTTTCCTCTTTTATATGTTCACTGTGCATCGTTGATTTGTAATATAATTTTATTGGGGGTGTTGTGGTTTCTGTTCTAGGTTCTGAATTATACCAACGGTCCAAGTGTCTTCTTATAGCAGCGTTTATTTCCGCGTTGCTATATCCGTTGTTCACCAATACCTGAGTTACTCTTTCAAACTCTCTACTCACGTTGCTCCATTCAGAGCAGTGGGTAAGTGCTCGACGAATATAAGCATTGAGAACACTGGCTTTGTATCTTTGGGGGCACTCACTTCTACCGTTCAGGCATAATCCTATGTTGGTGGGCTTGGTATATACGTTGGTGCTTAAAGAGGTTCCTGTTTTTGTTATTAGTACATCCAAGAATGGCAGACTGTTATTTTCACTATTTTCATGTGTAAATCGGAGTACTGACTCTCTCTCTAGGTGTCTTTTTAGGTCAATTAGTTCATCTGAGTCTTTTACTATTACGAATATGTCATCTACATAACGGCAGTATACAGTTGGTTTTTGTCTGCTACTGAAGACCCTATCTTCGATGGTTCCCATATAAAAATTAGCAAATAAAACTCCTAAGGGGGAGCCCATTGTTACTCCGTCTATTTGTAAATACATGTCTCCTTGTGGACTGATGAAAGGGGCTTCCTTTGTACATGCTTCGAGAAGACTTTTCAAGTGTGGCTCAGGTATGTCTAATTTGGGGGTGCTCTCGTCTCTGTATACTCTGTCCAGTATCATTCCTATGGTTGTGTCGACTGGGACGTTGGTAAAAAGGGATTCAACGTCCAGGGAAGCGATGATTCCATCGGGCTGGGTAGATTTGATCAATTCTAGGAAATCTGCTGATGATTGTAGACTAAACTTACTTGGAGTGTATGGAGTTAGGAGTTCATTGAGTTTCTTTGCCAGGTGATAAGTTGGGGTTGGTATTTGGCTGATTATAGGGCGTAGTGGGTTACCTGGTTTATGCGTCTTAACATTGCCGTAGGCATATCCTAAGCCATAGTCGCCTTGAAGTTTATTGAAATGCACACTACCTTTCTTTCTTTCTTTAGAGTCTTTCACAACTCTACCGTTAGAGTTGTGAAAGACAGGGGCCTTAAGAAGACTTTGATAAAGCCGCCTTCAAACGCCATAGCAACTTCTAATTCATTTGACGTTTTGGAGGACGAGTGCTGTGGAGAGACTGTGGATCGCGCAAAAGGGAAAGCAACGAAGAGAAAGGAAGCGCAGGCCCCTCAGAAAGTAAAGGAAGTACCTAAGCAAACATTAGTTGTGGGAGATTCCCAGATAAGGTATTTGGATAGAACGTTTTGTGCTAGAGATAGGGGGAACAGGTTAAGGGTTTGCTATCCCGGAGCTGGCATTGGTGATATTATAAACAACATGAATGATATTATGGCTGGTAATGGGAACAATCCCATTATTTGCATTAGCGTGGGAGGAAATGATGTTGGTCGAGTTAGGAGTGAGGAACTGATTCAGAGGTATAAAACAGCCATAGAGTTAGTTAAGAGCAAGGGAGGAATCCCGATCATATGTGGCATTCTTCCAAGAAAGGGAGTGGGAAATGAATGGATATCGAGGGCACTTGGTGTCAATTGCCGGCTGGAAAGATATTGCAAATCAAATGCAATATCTTTCATAGACAACTGGGAACACTTCTATGGAAGAAATGAAATGTATGCTCGTGATGGGGTGCATCTATCGAGAGCTGGGGTTGTTGCTGTTGCGAACTCGTTAGAAGAAGTGGTTAGAGGTGTTTGTTTGGGTTTAAACTGTTAGTAGATAGAGGTATGGGAATTGATTTGGAGGAAGGAGGTAATATAAGTATGTGTTTGTGGGAGAAAGGAATTGGCAAAACGATCAGGGAAAGAGAAGGTCCGCAAAATAACAATTCACTTAGGGTATATTACACTAACAGTAGAAGTCTAAGAAATAAAATTAACGAATTAAATGCTCTTGTCTGCACAGAAAAAATATATATTATTGCACTTACCGAAACGTGGATGAATGTAGAAAATAGAGACCTATTAGCTGAATATCAAATATATGGATTTAAACTATTTCACACAGATAGATATATTAGACGAGGAGGTGGAGTAGCCATATATGTTAGGGACAATTTGAAATGTAGTCTCAAAGAGGGAATCAAAACAGAGCCACACACAGAAACTATTTGGATTGAATTAAACGAAAAAGCTAATAATATTATAATAGGAGTAATATATAGGCCACCAAATTTAGACAGAATGGAAGCAAAGCATCTATGGGATGAAATATCTAGAGCATCTAGATCTAACAGTATTTATGTCATGGGTGACTTTAATTTTAGCGGAATAAACTGGTTGAACAAAACAGGGAATAGTGAAGCAGAAGATTTTCTAGAATTAATTGACGATTGCTTTCTTACGCAACACATTAAGGAACCAACACGGGAAAATAATATTTTAGATTTAGTATTAACTAACAGGGAAACGCAAATTAATGACATCGAAATAGGGAGTGAGCTAGGGAGCAGTGATCACAAAGAAATCAGATTTAGCATAGAATGGAATAGACCAGTAGGAGAAAATTCTGTTAAAGTGCCAGATTTTCGAAAAGCTGATTTTAATAGCCTAAGAAATTTTTTGGGTCAAATTGATTGGAAAGTCTTGGGTATGGGGTCTGGGCCGGTCTTGGAGCGAGACATGAACCCAGCGATAGGTGACTTAAATGGGGATTTCGATGTGGATTCAATATATAACTTATTTAAGAATATTCTAAACAAAGCACAGGAACGTAGTAAGAACATAAGAACATAAGAACAAAGGTAACTGCAGAAGGCCTATTGGCCCATACGAGGCAGCTCCTATTCTATAACCACCCAATCCCACTCATATACTTGTCCAACCCGCGCTTGAAACAATCGAGGGACCCCACCTCCACCACGTTACGCGGCAATTGGTTCCACAAATCTACAACCCTGTTACTGAACCAGTATTTACCCAAGTCTTTCCTAAATCTAAACTTATCCAATTTATACCCATTGTTTCGTGTTCTGTCCTGTGTTGATACTTTTAATACCCTATTAATATCCCCCTTGTTATGTCCATTCACCCACTTGTAAACCTCTATCATGTCGCCCCTAACTCTTCGCCTTTCCAGTGAATGCAACTTAAGCTTTGTTAATCTTTCTTCATATGAAAGATTTCTAATTTGGGGAATTAACTTAGTCATCCTACGCTGGACACGTTCAAGTGAATTTATATCCATTCTATAATATGGCGACCAAAACTGAACTGCATAATCTAAATGGGGCCTAACTAGAGCAAGATATAGCTTGAGAACCACACCAGGTGTCTTGTTACTAACGCTGCGATTAATAAATCCAAGTGTCCGATTTGCCTTATTACGAACATTTATGCATTGATCCTTTTGTTTTAAATTCTTACTAATCATAACTCCCAGATCCCTTTCGCAATCCGACTTCGCAATCACAACACCATCTAGCTCGTATCTTGTAACTCTATCATCATTACCTAACCTCAGAACTTTACATTTATCAGCATTAAACTGCATCTGCCAATCCTTTGACCATTTCAAAACCCTATCTAGATCAACTTGAAGTGATAGTGAGTCCTCCTCCGAATTAATTTCCCTACTGATTTTCGTATCATCGGCAAATTTGCAAATGTTGCTACTCAAACCTGAATCTAAATCATTTATATATATTATAAACAACAGAGGTCCCAGGACAGAGCCTTGAGGCACTCCACTTACAACATTTTCCCACTCTGACTTGATTCCATTTATACTAACTCTCTGTTTCCTTTGGTATAGCCATGCCCTAATCCAGCTTAATATAGCACCCCCAATACCATGAGACTCTATTTTTTTAATCAGTCTTTCATGTGGCACTGTATCAAAAGCTTTGCTAAAGTCAAGGTATACAACATCGCAATCCTTACCACTATCAACTGCCTCAACAATGCTAGAATAAAAAGATAACAAATTTGTTAAACATGAACGGCCATTTATAAAACCATGTTGCGACTCAATTATTAATTTATGTTTTACAAGATGAAGACGAATTTTATTTGCTATTATAGATTCGAGTAACTTTCCCACAATAGACGTTAGGCTAATTGGTCGATAGTTAGACGCAAGTGATCTATCTCCTTTCTTAAAAACTGGTATCACATTAGCAACTTTCCAAAACTCTGGCACTCTGCCTGACTCTATTGATTTATTAAATATGGTTGACAGTGGGTCACAAAGCTCCTCTTTGCATTCTTTAAGCACCCTAGCAAACACTTCATCCGGCCCTGGGGATTTGTTTGGTTTGAGTTTTACTATTTGTTTAAGAACATCCTCCCTGGTAACTGCTAAACTCGTCAACCTGTCCTCGTCCCCACCCACATAGACTTGTTCGGCTGAAGGCATATTGTTAAGTTCCTCTTTAGTAAATACAGATACAAAATATTTATTAAAAATACTACTCATCTCTTCATCACTATCTGTTATTTGACCTGTCTCAGTTTTTAATGGACCTATCCTTTCCCTAGTCTTAGTACGATATAACTGAAAAAACCCTTTAGGATTTGTCTTTGCTTGCCCTGCTATGCGAACTTCATAGTTTCTTTTTGCTTTCCTTATCTCTTTTTTAACATTTCTAACCAGTTGTACGAATTCCTGTTCTAAAGTGACCTCCCCATTTTTAATCCTTTTGTACCAAGCTCTCTTTTTACCTATAAGGTTCTTCAAATTCTTTGTTATCCACTTTGGGTCATTAGTATACGATCTATTCAATTTGTATGGTATACTACGTTCCTGTGCTTTGTTTAGAATATTCTTAAATAAGTTATATATTGAATCCACATCGAAATCCCCATTTAAGTCACCTATCGCTGGGTTCATGTCTCGCTCCAAGACCGGCCCACACCCCATACCCAAGCCTTTCCAATCAATTTGACCCAAAAAATTTCTTAGGCTATTAAAATCAGCTTTTCGAAAATCTGGCACTTTAACAGAATTTTCTCCTACTGGTCTATTCCATTCTATGCTAAATCTGATTTCTTTGTGATCACTGCTCCCTAGCTCACTCCCTATTTCGATGTCATTAATTTGCGTTTCCCTGTTAGTTAACACTAAATCTAAAATATTATTTTCCCGTGTTGGTTCCTTAATGTGTTGCGTAAGAAAGCAATCGTCAATTAATTCTAGAAAATCTTCTGCTTCACTATTCCCTGTTTTGTTCAACCAGTTTATTCCGCTAAAATTAAAGTCACCCATGACATAAATACTGTTAGATCTAGATGCTCTAGATATTTCATCCCATAGATGCTTTGCTTCCATTCTGTCTAAATTTGGTGGCCTATATATTACTCCTATTATAATATTATTAGCTTTTTCGTTTAATTCAATCCAAATAGTTTCTGTGTGTGGCTCTGTTTTGATTCCCTCTTTGAGACTACATTTCAAATTGTCCCTAACATATATGGCTACTCCACCTCCTCGTCTAATATATCTATCTGTGTGAAATAGTTTAAATCCATATATTTGATATTCAGCTAATAGTTCTCTATTTTCTACATTCATCCACGTTTCGGTAAGTGCAATAATATCTATTTTTTCTGTGCAGACAAGAGCATTTAATTCGTTAATTTTATTTCTTAGACTTCTACTGTTAGTGTAATATACCCTAAGTGAATTGTTATTTTGCGGACCTTCTCTTTCCCTGATCGTTTTGCCAATTCCTTTCTCCCACAAACACATACTTTTATTACCTCCTTCCTCCAAATCAATTCCCATACCTCTATCTACTAACAGTTTAAACCCAAACAAACACCTCTAACCACTTCTTCTAGCGAGTTCGCAACAGCAACAACCCCAGCTCTCGATAGATGCACCCCATCACGAGCATACATTTCATTTCTTCCATAGAAGTGTTCCCAGTTGTCTATGAAAGATATTGCATTTGATTTGCAATATCTTTCCAGCCGGCAATTGACACCAAGTGCCCTCGATATCCATTCATTTCCCACTCCCTTTCTTGGAAGAATGCCACATATGATCGGGATTCCTCCCTTGCTCCTAACTAACTCTATGGCTGTTTTATACCTCTGAATCAGTTCCTCACTCCTGACTCGACCAACATCATTTCCTCCCACGCTAATGCAAATAATGGGATTGTTCCCATTACCAGCCATAATATCATTCATGTTGTTTATAATATCACCAATGCCAGCTCCGGGATAGCAAACCCTTAACCTGTTCCCCCTATCTCTAGCACAAAACGTTCTATCCAAATACCTTATCTGGGAATCTCCCACAACTAATGTTTGCTTAGGTACTTCCTTTACTTTCTGAGGGGCCTGCGCTTCCTTTCTCTTCGTTGCTTTCCCTTTTGCGCGATCCACAGTCTGTCCACAGTACTCGTCCTCCAAAACGTCAAATGAATTTCCAAAACGTCAAATGAATTTAGTATACCATACAAATTGAATAGATCGAATACTAATGACCCAAAGTGGATAACAAAGAATTTGAAGAACCTTATAGGTAAAAAGAGAGCTTGGTACAAAAGGATTAAAAATGGGGAGGTCACTTTAGAACAGGAATTCGTACAACTGGTTAGAAATGTTAAAAAAGAGATAAGGAAAGCAAAAAGAAACTATGAAGTTCGCATAGCAGGGCAAGCAAAGACAAATCCTAAAGGGTTTTTTCAGTTATATCGTACTAAGACTAGGGAAAGGATAGGTCCATTAAAAACTGAGACAGGTCAAATAACAGATAGTGATGAAGAGATGAGTAGTATTTTTAATAAATATTTCGTATCTGTATTTACTAAAGAGGAACTTAACAATATGCCTTCAGCCGAACAAGTCTATGTGGGTGGGGACGAGGACAGGTTGACGAGTTTAGCAGTTACCAGGGAGGATGTTCTTAAACAAATAGTAAAACTCAAACCAAACAAATCCCCAGGGCCGGATGAAGTGTTTGCCAGGGTGCTTAAAGAATGCAAAGAGGAGCTTTGTGACCCACTGTCAACCATATTTAATAAATCAATAGAGTCAGGCAGAGTGCCAGAGTTTTGGAAAGTTGCTAATGTGATACCAGTTTTTAAGAAAGGAGATAGATCACTTGCGTCTAACTATCGACCAATTAGCCTAACGTCTATTGTGGGAAAGTTACTCGAATCTATAATAGCAAATAAAATTCGTCTTCATCTTGAAAAACATAAATTAATAATCGAGTCGCAACATGGTTTTATAAATGGCCGTTCATGTTTAACAAATTTGTTATCTTTTTATTCTAGCATTGTTGAGGCAGTTGATAGTGGTAAGGATTGCGATGTTGTATACCTTGACTTTAGTAAAGCTTTTGATACAGTGCCACATGAAAGACTGATTAAAAAAATAGAGTCTCATGGTATTGGGGGTGCTATATTAAGCTGGATTAGGGCATGGCTATACCAAAGGAAACAGAGAGTTAGTATAAATGGAATCAAGTCAGAGTGGGAAAATGTTGAAAGTGGAGTGCCTCAAGGCTCTGTCCTGGGACCTCTGTTGTTTATAATATATATAAATGATTTAGATTCAGGTTTGAGTAGCAACATTTGCAAATTTGCCGATGATACGAAAATCGGTAGGGAAATTAATTCGGAGGAGGACTCACTATCACTTCAAGTTGATCTAGATAGGGTATTGAAATGGTCAAAGGATTGGCAGATGCAGTTTAATGCTGATAAATGTAAAGTTCTGAGGTTAGGTAATGATGATAGAGTTACAAGATACGAGCTAGATGGTGTTGTGATTGCGAAGTCGGATTGCGAAAGGGATCTGGGAGTTATGATTAGTAAGAATTTAAAACAAAAGGATCAATGCATAAATGTTCGTAATAAGGCAAATCGGACACTTGGATTTATTAATCGCAGCGTTAGTAACAAGACACCTGGTGTGGTTCTCAAGCTATATCTTGCTCTAGTTAGGCCCCATTTAGATTATGCAGTTCAGTTTTGGTCGCCATATTATAGAATGGATATAAATTCACTTGAACGTGTCCAGCGTAGGATGACTAAGTTAATTCCCCAAATTAGAAATCTTTCATATGAAGAAAGATTAACAAAGCTTAAGTTGCATTCACTGGAAAGGCGAAGAGTTAGGGGTGACATGATAGAGGTTTACAAGTAAGAAGAACATAAGAACATAAGAACAAAGGTAACTGCAGAAGGCCTATTGGCCCATACGAGGCAGCTCCTATTCTATAACCACCCAATCCCACTCATATACTTGTCCAACCCGTGCTTGAAACAATCGAGGGACCCCACCTCCACAATGTTACGCGGCAATTGGTTCCACAAATCAACAACCCTGTTACTGAACCAGTATTTACCCAAGTCTTTCCTAAATCTAAACTTATCCAATTTATATCCATTGTTTCGTGTTCTGTCCTGTGTTGATACTTTTAATACCCTATTAATATCCCCCCGGTTATGTCCATTCATCCACTTGTAAACCTCTATCATGTCACCCCTAACTCTTCGCCTTTCCAGTGAATGCAACTTAAGCTTTGTTAATCTTTCTTCATATGAAAGATTTCTAATTTGGGGAATTAACTTAGTCATCCTACGCTGGACACGTTCAAGTGAATTTATATCCATTCTATAATATGGCGACCAAAACTGAACTGCATAATCTAAATGGGGCCTAACTAGAGCAAGATATAGCTTGAGAACCACACCAGGTGTCTTGTTACTAACGCTGCGATTAATAAATCCAAGTGTCCGATTTGCCTTATTACGAACATTTATGCATTGATCCTTTTGTTTTAAATTCTTACTAATCATAACTCCCAGATCCCTTTCGCAATCCGACTTCGCAATCACAACACCATCTAGCTCGTATCTTGTAACTCTATCATCATTACCTAACCTCAGAACTTTACATTTATCAGCATTAAACTGCATCTGCCAATCCTTTGACCATTTCAAAACCCTATCTAGATCAACTTGAAGTGATAGTGAGTCCTCCTCCGAATTAATTTCCCTACCGATTTTCGTATCATCGGCAAATTTGCAAATGTTGCTACTCAAACCTGAATCTAAATCATTTATATATATTATAAACAACAGAGGTCCCAGGACAGAGCCTTGAGGCACTCCACTTACAACATTTTCCCACTCTGACTTGATTCCATTTATACTAACTCTCTGTTTCCTTTGGTATAGCCATGCCCTAATCCAGCTTAATATAGCACCCCCAATACCATGAGACTCTATTTTTTTAATCAGTCTTTCATGTGGCACTGTATCAAAAGCTTTGCTAAAGTCAAGGTATACAACATCGCAATCCTTACCACTATCAACTGCCTCAACAATGCTAGAATAAAAAGATAACAAATTTGTTAAACATGAACGGCCATTTATAAAACCATGTTGCGACTCAATTATTAATTTATGTTTTTCAAGATGAAGACGAATTTTATTTGCTATTATAGATTCGAGTAACTTTCCCACAATAGACGTTAGGCTAATTGGTCGATAGTTAGACGCAAGTGATCTATCTCCTTTCTTAAAAACTGGTATCACATTAGCAACTTTCCAAAACTCTGGCACTCTGCCTGACTCTATTGATTTATTAAATATGGTTGACAGTGGGTCACAAAGCTCCTCTTTGCATTCTTTAAGCACCCTAGCAAACACTTCATCCGGCCCTGGGGATTTGTTTGGTTTGAGTTTTACTATTTGTTTAAGAACATCCTCCCTGGTAACTGCTAAACTCGTCAACCTGTCCTCGTCCCCACCCACATAGACTTGTTCGGCTGAAGGCATATTGTTAAGTTCCTCTTTAGTAAATACAGATACAAAATATTTATTAAAAATACTACTCATCTCTTCATCACTATCTGTTATTTGACCTGTCTCAGTTTTTAATGGACCTATCCTTTCCCTAGTCTTAGTACGATATAACTGAAAAAACCCTTTAGGATTTGTCTTTGCTTGCCCTGCTATGCGAACTTCATAGTTTCTTTTTGCTTTCCTTATCTCTTTTTTAACATTTCTAACCAGTTGTACGAATTCCTGTTCTAAAGTGACCTCCCCATTTTTAATCCTTTTGTACCAAGCTCTCTTTTTACCTATAAGGTTCTTCAAATTCTTTGTTATCCACTTTGGGTCATTAGTATACGATCTATTCAATTTGTATGGTATACTACGTTCCTGTGCTTTGTTTAGAATATTCTTAAATAAGTTATATATTGAATCCACATCGAAATCCCCATTTAAGTCACCTATCGCTGGGTTCATGTCTCGCTCCAAGACCGGCCCACACCCCATACCCAAGCCTTTCATCCACAAGCCAAGTGGATGAATGGACATAACCGGGGGGATATTAATAGGGTATTAAAAGTATCAACACAGGACAGAACACGAAACAATGGATATAAATTGGATAAGTTTAGATTTAGGAAAGACTTGGGTAAATACTGGTTCAGTAACAGGGTTGTTGATTTGTGGAACCAATTGCCGCGTAACATTGTGGAGGTGGGGTCCCTCGATTGTTTCAAGCACGGGTTGGACAAGTATATGAGTGGGATTGGGTGGTTATAGAATAGGAGCTGCCTCGTATGGGCCAATAGGCCTTCTGCAGTTACCTTTGTTCTTATGTTCTTATGTTCTTATGTGTTGTGATTGCGAAGTCGGATTGCGAAAGGGATCTGGGAGTTATGATTAGTAAGAATTTAAAACAAAAGGATCAATGCATAAATGTTCGTAATAAGGCAAATCGGACACTTGGATTTATTAATCACAGCGTTAGTAACAAGACACCTGGTGTGGTTCTCAAGCTATATCTTGCTCTAGTTAGGCCCCATTTAGATTATGCAGTTCAGTTTTGGTCGCCATATTATAGAATGGATATAAATTCACTTGCACGTGTCCAGCGTAGGATGACTAAGTTAATTCCCCAAATTAGAAATCTTTCATATGAAGAAAGATTAACAAAGCTTAAGTTGCATTCACTGGAAAGGCGAAGAGTTAGGGGTGACATGATAGAGGTTTACAAGTGGATGAATGGACATAACCGGGGGGATATTAATAGGGTATTAAAAGTATCAACACAGGACAGAACACGAAACAATGGATATAAATTGGATAAGTTTAGATTTAGGAAAGACTTGGGTAAATACTGGTTCAGTAACAGGGTTGTTGATTTGTGGAACCAATTGCCGCGTAACATTGTGGAGGTGGGGTCCCTCGATTGTTTCAAGCACGGGTTGGACAAGTATATGAGTGGCATTGGGTGGTTATAGAATAGGAGCTGCCTCGTATGGGCCAATAGGCCTTCTGCAGTTACCTTTGTTCTTATGTTCTTATGTTCTTTGCGTTGATTGCTGTAATTGTTTTGTTTACTTTCCGCTTAAGGTCTTCTACGGGGTTCCTCGTGATTCGTTGAAATTTGGAGTCGTCACTTAGGATGTCGCTAATTTTGTTCATGTATTCATGGGTAGGAATCAATACATATGCTGCTGTTTTGTCGGCTTTTCTTATTGTTACGTCTTTCAGATTTTTTAGTTGTTTCGCTGCTTCTTTGAGTCGTGGGGTTAAGATTGTAGATGAATATGTTCCTCGTTTTTTCCCTGCTTCTGCAAGTAGTTCAGCTTGAAGTGTGTCAGTGGTGATGACTTTTTTGTTGTCTTCTAGCTTATGGATATCGTCCAGAAGCATTTCGATTTCCAGGCGTTTTTGATGCATCTTTGGTTTAGATAAGAATTGACAATTTAGACCAAGATTTAAGAGGTCTCGTTGGTCCTGGGTAAGATCATAAGAAGTCAGGTTAAAGTAGCCATCTTTAGGACGAGGGATTTTTAGCTGTCCACCGTTTAGGGATGTTAACTTACGGAGTGTCTTTGTTTCTACAAGAGTTTTATGTTGTTGTTTCAGGTTAAATAGTTCACTGTTGATGGTTTGCTTGAGTTGGATAGGGATGTCGTCTGTTAAACAAATGGACCCAGTACGACATCCCTATCCAACTCAAGCAAACCATCAACAGTGAACTATTTAACCTGAAACAACAACATAAAACTCTTGTAGAAACAAAGACACTCCGTAAGTTAACATCCCTAAACGGTGGACAGCTAAAAATCCCTCGTCCTAAAGA
Source organism: Procambarus clarkii (assembly GCF_040958095.1). Taxonomy (NCBI): domain Eukaryota; kingdom Metazoa; phylum Arthropoda; class Malacostraca; order Decapoda; family Cambaridae; genus Procambarus; species Procambarus clarkii. The sequence goes on along the minus strand of NC_091165.1, from coordinate 40,957,375 downwards.
TGGCTACTTTAACCTGACTTCTTATGATCTTACCCAGGACCAACGAGACCTCTTAAATCTTGGTCTAAATTGTCAATTCTTATCTAAACCAAAGATGCATCAAAAACGCCTGGAAATCGAAATGCTTCTGGACGATATCCATAAGCTAGAAGACAACAAAAAAGTCATCACCACTGACACACTTCAAGCTGAACTACTTGCAGAAGCAGGGAAAAAACGAGGAACATATTCATCTACAATCTTAACCCCACGACTCAAAGAAGCAGCGAAACAACTAAAAAATCTGAAAGACGTAACAATAAGAAAAGCCGACAAAACAGCAGCATATGTATTGATTCCTACCCATGAATACATGAACAAAATTAGCGACATCCTAAGTGACGACTCCAAATTTCAACGAATCACGAGGAACCCCGTAGAAGACCTTAAGCGGAAAGTAAACAAAACAATTACAGCAATCAACGCAAAGAAAGGTAGTGTGCATTTCAATAAACTTCAAGGCGACTATGGCTTAGGATATGCCTACGGCAATGTTAAGACGCATAAACCAGGTAACCCACTACGCCCTATAATCAGCCAAATACCAACCCCAACTTATCACCTGGCAAAGAAACTCAATGAACTCCTAACTCCATACACTCCAAGTAAGTTTAGTCTACAATCATCAGCAGATTTCCTAGAATTGATCAAATCTACCCAGCCCGATGGAATCATCGCTTCCCTGGACGTTGAATCCCTTTTTACCAACGTCCCAGTCGACACAACCATAGGAATGATACTGGACAGAGTATACAGAGACGAGAGCACCCCCAAATTAGACATACCTGAGCCACACTTGAAAAGTCTTCTCGAAGCATGTACAAAGGAAGCCCCTTTCATCAGTCCACAAGGAGACATGTATTTACAAATAGACGGAGTAACAATGGGCTCCCCCTTAGGAGTTTTATTTGCTAATTTTTATATGGGAACCATCGAAGATAGGGTCTTCAGTAGCAGACAAAAACCAACTGTATACTGCCGTTATGTAGATGACATATTCGTAATAGTAAAAGACTCAGATGAACTAATTGACCTAAAAAGACACCTAGAGAGAGAGTCAGTACTCCGATTTACACATGAAAATAGTGAAAATAACAGTCTGCCATTCTTGGATGTACTAATAACAAAAACAGGAACCTCTTTAAGCACCAACGTATATACCAAGCCCACCAACATAGGATTATGCCTGAACGGTAGAAGTGAGTGCCCCCAAAGATACAAAGCCAGTGTTCTCAATGCTTATATTCGTCGAGCACTTACCCACTGCTCTGAATGGAGCAACGTGAGTAGAGAGTTTGAAAGAGTAACTCAGGTATTGGTGAACAACGGATATAGCAACGCGGAAATAAACGCTGCTATAAGAAGACACTTGGACCGTTGGTATAATTCAGAACCTAGAACAGAAACCACAACACCCCCAATAAAATTATATTACAAATCAACGATGCACAGTGAACATATAAAAGAGGAAAGAATAATGAAAGAAATAATCCGTAAAGGAGTAAAAAGCACTACTCCTAACCAAAACATAAACTTGATAATATTCTACAAAACCAAGAAGACTTCCGAACTCCTTATCAAAAACAGCCCGAAGCCGACGGAGAACCCTCTACAGCAGTCAAGCGTTGTATACATGTACACTTGCCCCCACGAAGGATGTAACCTTCAATGTAAGTACATAGGTATGACGTCGACCAAGCTGACGAGGCGTTTGACATGCCCTCTTCAATCTGGTGCCCCTAGGAATCACATGAGACAAGCCCATGACATTACTCTAACAAGAGAAATGTTGAACAAGAATACTTGCATAATAGACAAAACCCAAGATTCAAGAAGATTACAAATTCTTGAGGCAATTCACATAAGAATAGAGCGACCTACCATGAACACCCAAATCACGGAACTATTTACTCTACCCACCATGAGAGTAAGGACAAGACAAGAACATATCGATGCCAACACAGAAGACAATGTCCAACATAACAGGCCAATTACACTGGATTAATCTTTGTGTTTAGATAGGAGATGCCTCGTATGGGCCAATAAGCCTTCTGCAGCCCCTACGTTTATCCCTTATGTATCCCCCCATGTTTTTCACCTTCATTGTATTATCACCTGACCTAATGCGGGTATAAAATCAACTAGTATTGTAAGATCTGTTCACTTGAGAATGAACCATGGAGGTTCGAAACGTCGTGCAAATTATACAAATAAGTGTAATACACTCTATAGTAAATCACTTCTTTTCTTCACCTTAAAAGTACGAAAATGAGTTTTGGAGAACTCCTATTCCAATTAAGCCCTGATGCTAAGAAAATAGTTAGAGGGATAGAAGCCCTAAACCAGAAAATAATAAATACAGAATATGCGGTCATATTCAATGAAACATATATATATATATATATATATATATATATATATATATATATATATATATATATATATATATATATATATATAAAGTAAAAAAATGCTTGTCGTGTGAATATCAATGATGAAAGGTAGGCGCCAAGCTTTGAAGATTTCAGTACCATCTGTGTCACAGAACTATGCTACATTTCTATATAGCTCAGGAGGCTAATCAAAGACGACCTTGTAGACAATTTACCGGGCTGGTTCTATCATTAGGACAAGCGAGCACCTGGGGCCAGATTCACGAAGCAGTTACGCAAGCACTTATGAGCCTGACCATCTATTTTCAATCTTTGGCGGCTTTGTTTACAATTATTAAACAGTTAATGAGCTCCGGAGCACCAGGAGGCTGTTTATAACAATAACAACAGTTGATTGGCAAGTTTTCATGCTTGTAAACTGTTTATTAAATGTAACCAAAGCCGTCAAAGATTGAGGAAAGATGTACACGTTCGTAAGTGCTTGCGTAACTGCTTCGTGAATCCAGCCCCTGGCCACTGAGCTCAGAAGAGCGCAGTATTGACCTCTGACGGTCACATTACTAATATAAATTAGTTGCTTGACACTTATAATATGAAAATATTTGGAAATGACATGAAAAAGAAACACAAATTCCACGGCATGGAAACCCTGATTGGGCTTCAGTTGAAGCCTTAGAGGACCCCTCGACTCCTAGACGATTGAATGGGATCCCAGGGTGCATTGCTTTTGACCATGTCGTGGTGGAGTGGTGTAGGGCGTGTGCTACGCTGTACCAGGTGAAGAGGGTTCGAATCCTGTTCATGGTTCCCACTGATTAGCTCACTGTATATTATTTTATAACATATATACGGTTTATATAGGCTAAACTAAGACTCATTATAGTATATCTTCTTGAGGTTATCTGGAGATGATTTCGGGGCTTAGCGTCCCCGCGGCCCGGTCCTCGACCAGGCCTCCTTTTTGTTACACATCCCCTAGGAAGCAGCCCGTAGCAGCTGTCTAACTCCCAGGTACCTATTTACTGCTAGGTGAATAGGGCCGTCAGGGTGAAAGAAACTCTGTACAATTTGTTTCCGTCTTCACCGGGGATCGAACCCGGAACCTCAGGACTACGAATCCGGAGCGCTGTCTACTCAGCTGTCAGGCCCCTACCATATATACGATTTATATAGGCAGAACTAACGTAGCATAGTGATGTTTGTCAGGCTTAATGTGTTCTAGCTGTACAGTACACAGCGTTTCTATGGACCTAACTTTGAGAGCACCGTTTATATAGCTTTTTATGCTCCACGTGACGAGAGTATATCTACACTAGTTACTGATAAATGATCAACCATAGAAAACGTCGTGTATCGGGGCGTGTTGACATAACATAGAAAACGGAATAATACCAGAAAAATGTCCCAGAAAGTTGTATATAATGAGACAATGGCTGATCACATTATCACAGTGAAAGGTGTTGGATTAACTATAAACAGTTCACAAATCTTCGCCTCTAGGATGTAAAGGTTCAACAGAAAATGAAGCTTTAATATCAGATGTTACTGAAATATATATTATAGATAACATATGTTGTAAGTTTGTGTCTACGGCACAAAAACGTTGAATCCTTACTCAACTATTTGTGCTTACAGAGGTTGAGTTCTGGCTCTTTGGCCCCGCCTCTCAACTGTCGAGTGTTGGTACATGAATACACAAAGGTGTTGAGTAATGGATGACTCGAGGAAGGGAGCTCCCTGGAAACACAAACCGAAACTGTCTCTATTTTCCGCTTGTTACAACTTGTAATAAAGTTGTTACATCTTGGCTTAACGTGTTTATGACGTATTAGAACGTTGTTACAACTTGCTATATTGGTTGTTATAACTGGTTAGGAGGTGTTAAAACTTGTTGGAACGTTGTACCAACGTCGTAGTTTCGGTGTGTGTTTGGCGGGCTGGGATGTAGAGTGATAACTCTGAGCATACCTGAGAGAGAGGAAGCGGTCGACGGAGAGAGTACACAGATGCATGATAGACGCGGTGCAGAAGAGCACGTCCAGAGAGATCCACAGAAGGCACAGCTCTGAAGAAAACGGGAAGCGACCTGCAAAGAAAAGAAAATGGGTTATGAGACTTGTATCAAGTCAATTAAAGTAGCAGTTCAATTAAACATGTCTGAAACTGCCGAGGGCGGTATGTGAGTGTACTGTAAGGGTGTTCTGACCGTTTATTAAGGCACCTCGGTTAATAAGTGAGTCTTTCCAGGTAGTCTGGATGATAAATAGCTGATTACAGTCTGACTATTTATGGGATCAATGCATTTTAAATTCGGAATAATATTATCATCATTTGTGGGGAGGGAAGAGGGTGGTGTGTGTGTGTGTGTGTGTGGGGGGGGGGGGGGGTATGGAATCAGATTTACTCCTGCTGGCGGGAGATACATATTTCAGACGGCTACGTGACACATGATGAGCTGTTTCACGCCAGAGTTCGAGACTGGGAAATCCTCAGAACGTGTGTAGAAATCAGCTATACTGCTTGTGTAGTATCAAAGTATATCTACACTGAGGGATTTACCTCACTTCTCAGTGAATATACACTGAAGGGGATTACCTGACCTCTCAATGTATATTCACTGAAGGGGATTACCTCACCACTCAGTGCATATTCACTGAAGGGGATTACCGCACCACTCAGTGAATATACACTGAAGGGGATTACCTCACCACTCAGTGTATATTCACTGAAGGGGATTACCTCACCACTCAGTGAATATACACTGAAGGGGATTACCTGACCTCTCAATGTATATTCACTGAAGGGGATTACCTCACCACTCAGTGCATATTCACTGAAGGGGATTACCGCACCACTCAGTGAATATACACTGAAGGGGATTACCTCACCACTCAGTGTATATTCACTGAAGGGGATTACGTCACCACTCAGTGAATATACACTGAAGGGGATTACCTCATCACTCAGTGTATATATTCACTGAAGGGGATTACCTCACCTCTCAGTGTATATATTCACAGAAGGGGATTACCACACCACTCAGTGTATATTCACTGAAGGGGATTACCTCACCTCTCAGTGAATATACACTGAGAGGATCTCAGAATGTATACACTGACAGTTAACGTAAGCCCTGGAGTATGTTCAGTATAAACATTACTCAACACTACAATGTTGATTAATGTTTATTTTAAATTATTTTTCGACTGCCTTTGTATTGTCCAAGTGTTGAGACCCGGGTCAATATATTTTCGTGTTCAAAACAGGTTCTGAGAAAGTGTTAGAGTATTACTATTGTTAATGTCAGGGAGCCGGTCGGCCGAGCGGACAGCACGCTGGACTTGTGATCCTGTGGTCCTGGGTTGGATCCCAGGCGCCGGCGAGAAACAATGGGCAGAGTTTCTTTCACCCTATGCCCTTGTTACCTAGCAGTAAAATAGGTAACTGACTAAAAGCCCCGAAATCATCTCACGATAATCTCAAGAAACGTGTGTTATGGGACCATTCCGGCAACCAGGAGGCCTGGTCGAGGACCGGGCCGCGGGGACGCTAAGCCCCGGAAGCACCTCAGGGTAACGGGTCACTAGGTCATGACCTGACCAAGGTCCTTGACCGTGACTGTCAGGTCAAATGGTAACATCACCGACCATCATAGCTTCACTACAGCTCCCAGTAACGACAGGGTCACTGAGACATCAGACGACGTAGCGACAGGGTCACTGAGACATCAGATGACGTAGCGACAGGGTCACTGAGACATCAGACGACGTAGCAACAGGGGTCACTGAGACATCAGATGACGTAGCGACAGGGTCACTGAGACATCAGAAGACGTAGCGACAGGGGTCACTAAGACATCAGATGACGTAGCGACAGGGTCACTGAGACATCAGAAGACGTAGCGACAGGGGTCACTGAGACATCAGATGACGTAGCGACAGGGTCACTGAGACATCAGATGACGTAGCGACAGGGGTCACTGAGACATCAGATGACGTAGCGACAGGGTCACTGAGACATCAGATGACGTAGCGACAGGGTCACTGAGACATCAGATGACGTAGCGACAGGGTCACTGAGAGTTGATAGAGTGTTAACCGGGTAAGCAGACCATTAAGGTCTACTGCCAGAGAGAATAGTGTGCTGGGTTCTGGAGGAGAGTTAATTACTAGTGGTAGTCCGTGGCTGAGTGGGCTCAGTGTCCGGCTTACACCTGTTTATATATGACTCGAGCGTGTTGGGGATGGTCAAGCAGGCTGTGATTGGTCCCCTCGTAGGATAGGGACACAGGGCTGTGAGGCACTGAAGTGAGGCACTGAAGTGAGGCACTGAAGCGAGGCACTGAAGTGTGGCACTGAAGTGTGGCACTGAAGTGTGGCACTGAAGTGTAGCACTGAAGTGTGGCACTGAAGTGTGACACTGAAGTGTGGCACTGAAGTGTAGCACTGAAGTGTGGCACTGAAGTGTGGCACTGAAGTGTGGCACTGAAGTGAGGCACTGAAGTCACTTTAGAACTTGGTTACCTAACTACTGTGACAAACAGTCGTTACAAAAAAATTAACAATTAGTAAAGCAAAATTTTCTGTCGTGTCAGTCTCAACATAAACAGTTTCCATGTAGTATATTTCAAGTTTTTGTATTTGTTATGGAGTTTTCAGCAAACTTGTTCAGTTCATAATTGCTTTTTACTCATCAAAAGTTCCACGGACACGATCCAGTGGGTACCAGATAGTAAGACCTCTTTTATATATATATCTATATATATATATATATATATATATATATATATATATATATATATATATATATATATATATATATATATATATATATAATATATGTTTATGAATTTATTTAAATTAACTCGTTCTCATAGCTCCTGATGCTGACCACTAATTACCCAAGTGAATGAGTTGTTATCCTCTACGTAATATATGTTATCATGTGTTATGTGATGTTATCATAGATTAAGTGATGCTGAACAAGATCAGTACTGACGGCGCCGGCTTGTTCACAAACCAACAAGCCAACCCAGTTAATGTACTACTTATGCAGGCGATGCATCATGTAATATAAAGTCCTTTAAAACTAATATCAGATTCTAAACCACTTCAAGAGTCGTCAGATTCTCTATAATTATAATCCCTAAACCAAGCAGGATCTCGGCCGGCACCACAGAGACTAACATCTATAATTATATATGATCAAATTAATATCTAATTGGGTCTGATCTCCCATGAAGCATTAAGCTCTGAAGAGGGAGTTGGGATCCAATTGTAGGGAAGATCAAGACCAAGATGAAAGATCATGTAAACACAGTGATAATTGCATCTTGAGGTTATCTTGAGATGATTTCGGGGCACAGCGTCCCCGCGGCCCGGTCCTCGACCAGGCCTCCTTTTTATTACAAACCCCCAGGAAGCATCCCGTAGCAGCTGTCTAGCTCCCAGGTACCTATTTACTGCTAGGTGAATAAAGACATCAGAGTGAAAAGAAACTGCCCATTTGTTTCCGCCTCTACCGGGGATCGAACTCGGAACCTCAGGACTACGAATCCGAAGCGTTGTCCACTCAGCTGTCAGGCCACCTTTGCATTGTAGCAAAAGATTTCGATATCACATGGAAGGGAAGGGAACTATGAGGAGGAAGCGCCAATCCATTGCGACTATATAGCACAGGGATGGGACGGGGGGAAAGGAATGGTGCCCAACCACTTGGACGGTCGGGGCTTGAACACCGACCTGCATGAAGCGAGACCGTCGCTCTACCGTCCAGCACAAGTGGAAAGGAAGAACGTGTCTGGCGACCTTTGAAGAACAAGTCATAAGCGCCGGTATGAAATGATTTTCATAACAAAATGGTGTAATTGCTCGCTAGGAATAAATTATAGATGTCGCTTCGCAGCGCGAGTTCCGATATTTTCCAACCAGCGATTTAAAACATCACTTGAAATGTGATTATTGCTGGTATCAATTAAGGCCCGAGTCTGCTCCAGTAAAATGAAATTCCTAATCCAGCAATATCTAGGTAATGAAATGCATTCAAACAGCTCCAGAGTAGTCTGGGGGCTCGCCAAAACCCCCATGTGGGGTTATGAGGAGGTTATGTGGCCGCTAGAACCCCCATGTGGGGTTTCGAGAAGGTTATGTGGCCACCAGAACCCCCATGTAGGGTCATGAGGAGGTTATGTGGCCGCCAGAATCATCATGTAGGGTCATTAGGAGGTTATGTGGCCGCCAGAATCATCATGTAGGGTCATTAGGAGGTTATGTGGCCGCCAGAACCCCCATGTAGGGGTCATGAGGAGGTTATGTGGCCGCCAGAACCCCCATGTAGGGGTCATGAGGAGGTTATGTGACCGCCAGAATCATCATGTAGGGTCATGAGGAGGTTATGTGGCCGCCAGAACCCCCATGTAGGGTTATGAGGAGGTTATGTGGCCGCTAGAACCTCCATGTAGGGTCATGAGGAGGTTATGTGGCTGCTAGAACACCCATGTTGGGTCATGAGGAGGTTATGTGGCTGCTAGAACACCCATGTGGGGTCATGAGGAGGTTATGTGGCCGCCAGAATCATCATGTAGGGTTATGAAGAGGTTATGAGGTTATGAGGAAAGGGAGTAGAGGAAGAGGAATGGGAGGGGAGAGAGAGAGGGAAGGGGAGAGAGAGAGGGAAGAGGAGAGGAGAGAGAGAGGGAAGGGGAGAGAGAGAGAGAGGGAAGAGGAGAGAGGGATCAATAGCTCCTCTGCCTCGCTAACGACCAAGTCATTTACATACAAAAATAAACTATTGAAGGAGATAAAACTAGAAAATATATGTTAATTCCGGAAAGATTTAACCGAAATAAATATACAGCAAGCATTCACCGTGGGAGAGGGAGGGAGAGAGGGAGAGAGGGAGAGGGAGAGGGAGAGGGAGAGAGGGAGAGAGACCCACTGGGAGACGAGAGCAGGGAGATGAAAGCCTGAGAGACATCTGATGTGAGATGAGAGACATCGCCGGAAGGAGAGAGACCTCACAAGTGACACTCTGTCGCTCCAGACGGATCACTTTGATGTGGCGCTGTGTACAGAGGCTGGCGAAGAGTGGGGGGGGGGGGGGCAGGGAGGGGGGGCATTAAGGGGGGCAGGGAGGGGAGGGGGGGGGTAGAAGGGAGGGTCTAAGGGATGGGGAAGGAATAGGGGTATTTACCCCCACATCAACTTCTTACCTTTCATAAAAATGCGACTCTCACATTAGTAGATGGATAGGTAAATGGATTGACGGATAGAGGGGATGGATAGAAAGAGGAGGAGACAGATTGATGGATAGATGGATGGACATTTTGATAGATGGGAGGCGATTTTTATACATGGATAGATGGACGAGTCGATGGATGATATACATGAGTAGATGGATGGACAAATAGATGGATGGACATATTGATAGCTGGATGAATAGATTGATGGATATGTGGATGGATAGATAGACGGATGAAATGATAGAAAGATAGATGGATTCATATAGCTGGATGGATAAATGGATACATAGATGAATAGATGGAGATATGGATGGATAGATAGAAGAATGAACTGATAGATGGATAGATAGAGGGACAGTTGTGAAACACAGATTCTGGAAACGACAGGTCTATTGTCGATTGTACAAATAATCTCTCCAAATAACTGGAGAGATTATTTAAATAATAAATGTCACTGGTGAATGTTGTGTGAATGTTGTGCGAATGTTGTGTGAATATTGTGGAAATGTTCGAATGTTGTGTGTATGTTGTGGAAATGTGCGAATGTTGTGGAAATGTGCGAATGTTGTGTGAATATTGTGGAAATGTTCGAATGTTGTGTGAATGTTGTGGAAATGTGCGAATATTCCGTGCATATTGTGGAAATGTTCGAATGTTGTGTGAATATTGTGAATGTTGTGTGAATGTTGTGTGAATATTGTGGAAATGTGCAAATGTTGTGTGAATGTTGTGTGAATATTGTGAATGTTGTGTGAATGTTGTGTAAATGTGCGAATGTTGTGTGAATGTTGTGGAAATGTGCGAATGTTGTGTGAATGTTGTGGTTGTGTCTGGCGGGGCGTGGGCAGGTCTCAGTAATGTAAGCTGTTATCCTGAATCGACATTCATTATAAACTATAATATATGGATATTTGTGTATTAAATGGTCAGTGCTGGAGAGCAAAACATGCCGTTTCTGTAGATGAATTACGGGCATAAAGGCAAACACGGCAGTTAAATGGTTGTTTTGTGTGATGGGATCGGCTGTTTACCTCAGTTGGGGGGGGGGGGGGAATGTTGGTGATGGTAGTGGATGTGATGGTGGTGAGTGCTGATGGTGGTTGTGGGCAGTGGTGGTGGTGGTGGTAGTGGTGGAGGTGGTGGTAGTGGTGGAAGTGGTGGTGGTGGTGGAGGTGGTGGTAGTGGTGGAGGTGGTGGCAGTGGTGGTGGCAGAGGTGGTGGTGGCAGAGGTGGTGGCAGAGGAGGTGGTAGCGGAGGTGGAGGTGGAGGCAGAGGTGGTGGCAGAGGTGGAGGTGGTGGCAGAGGTGGAGGTGGTGGCAGAGGTGGAGGTGGTGGCAGAGGTGGTGGTGGTGGCAGAGGTGATGGCAGAGGTGGAGGTGGTGGCAGAGGTGGTGGTGGTGGCAGAGGTGGGGGTAGACGACGTAATAAACACTCCAGCCTCTTCCCAACTCTTAGGATAGTTAATTACTCAACTCTCCATCCTGAAGTGTACCCCTCCACCCCCCCCACCCCACACACAACCATCCTCTACCACTGCCCCCCCCCTACTAAACTCACCCCCCAGGACAACCCCCCTCCGGCCGACTACACCCAGGACAGCTCCACCCCTGAAGAACGTCACCCAATGGTACACTCCCGCCGGTAGCCACTAAACACACTGCCTTGATGTGATCACACTCCCTGTGTACCCACTGCTCCTGTTGTATGTGATCCCAGTGGATGGTTGAGCCCACTGGATCATCAAATTCAGTGGTTTCTTGAACCCACTGAATTGCGGTCGCGCTGTTGTTTACCTACTTTTGCCTGGCTTGTTTCCTGGGTCGTGTTGACAAAAAAGAGCAGCCCCTCAACGACTTTCAAGAAGACAGAGTCACGCCAAAACTTTGCAATGTCAATAAGGAAAGTTTTTGAGAAAGTTGTGAATGAGGCAGCCTCTCAAATTGTCTCCGGAACTATTCACAAGAAAAGCCAAAACATTAGAAAGTGAGAAAGAAGATAGAATTTTTTTTTATAAAATCAGCAGTTTTTGTAGATGGGTTTTATACATATTAATCAATCTTATATTTATCGACCGTTCTCTTTATTTGTATTACTTATATTTATTTTAACTTTCATGCTACAGTGGAGATTCAAAGTTACATTTTGGCAGATACGCAATGAGCTCCCGTGAAAGTGTTCAATAAGGACACTTATTGAATACTCTTTAACTCTCAAAATAGTTAAAGATAACTCTGTACCTCCCCTTCCTTTCTACTTCGTCTTGAAAGAAATCACCGAATGTTTGATTATTGTGTCAAGTATCTGGTTCTTGTATGGTAGCGCCAGAGCTGGTTCTCTTGGGTCCATCTTGGAGGACATCTTGTCTGCTCCAACGTCCTCCCTCGCAATTAACGAGATCATTGGAAAGAAAATATAGTGACCTAAAGTATGACTGATGATATTGGTAGTTCTGATGCATTTAGCCTTCTCACTTGATGCCTATTCCTTCCCAGGCATACCTACTTTTTGAAGTGCGACCAATCTTACAACAGCTGAACGACATCCTTCTGAGACCAGGTTAGAAAAAGCTGTCAATCTTTCTTTCAATGACTTTCAGTGTAAACAGCCTTCTCTTCCAGTTAGACTCTGTGGCCATCGTGTCCGCACTGCCATCTAGACCTCTGATCTGGCCTTCTTATCATCTAACTCAGTATCAGGTGACTTGGTCAAGGCACTTTTGCCAGATAAATTAGATAACTCAGCGAGGACACACGACCCCAGCCCTACAGAATAACAAAATGGAATACCGTGACAGCCGCAGCCCTATCAAAAGGCAACAAACAATCCAGCTGGAGCCGCCTCATCCTGGATAAAGAAGCCATAAATTTGCTGGAAATAGCAACAAAGTCCAGAGAATGTGCTTGCTTCACAGTCATCATGCTCCTGACCCTGGGGATCATGTCGACAATACCATCATGTACAACAGCCATGCGCCTTCACGCAGCATCTACGGTCTGCATTAGCCTTCTGCTCCAGCACAAACCCTCACTATATAAGAACACTTGCATGAGAGACTATGGGCTGCATGATTCGCACTGTGGAGAATCCAAGGACTGGTACATATAGCATGAGGAAGTCAATGTCTTCATCAACATGAGCCGAGCCTCTACCATATGTCCAACAGAGTGCCTCGTTTTCTATTGTCCAATAAGGCTACTGCTGCAGCCAGTCGCTGGGTGGAAATAACAATGACCAATAGGGAATGATAAACAACTGGTGTAGGAGACCATCAAAGCCAATAGGTTCGGGGAAATACACCGCCAGTATAACTTTGTTCCGATAGGATCTAAGACTCATAATCTATGTGGAGAAAGTACAAGGAGTTTTTGCAAAAGTATGAGGTCGAAGGCTCACAGATCATAGACAGATTTTGTCCGTTACACAGAAATCACAATAGCGTGATGCATCAAATGAACAAATCCACAAGGGCCGTGACGAGGGTTCGAACCTACGTCCGAGAGGTTAATTGACTGAGTTGAGTTGATCTTAATTGACTTAATTGACTTAATTGACATGGTAAAAAGAATAGCAACCGGGAAATCAACTTGACCTACCACGGATCCTGCAGCCTCTCCGAGACACAAACCAGGTTTTTGCACAATTCCCCCCATGCACCCGAGCTCTGTCAATAAGCTGTTCTACCTCTTCGCCCTTACTTCATTACACACAGACGTAGGTTCGAATCCTCGTCACGGTCCTTGTGGGTTTGTTCAGATTTTGTCCGTGTTTTGAACAACTGTCCGTTGTTCAGGGCTTCGATGGCCCAAATGAATGAAATATTATTATTCTCAATTATTGTGGTTGATAATTGATCACTTCTTGTAGGAAATTTTTGTTGCAAAATTCGCAATGTCACATCTTAAGATATTTTATATATCTTAAGATTTTATATATAGATAATAGTGATAATTATCACTATTAAGGCTGTTTCTAATTAATAATTTTCATGCTGATCAAAAAGTTTCAAGGTCTTGGCAATTTTTAGTAGTAATTTACATATATATTGTTGCCTGGATTTACAAAAGGGAATTTATACCAAGATTTATGGTAGCATCACACCTACTGTGTCCCCCATGGTAGCACCACACCTACTGTGTTTCCCCATGGTAGCACCACACTGTGTTCCCCCATGGTAGCATCACACCTACTGAGTTCCCCCATGGTAGCATCACACCTACTGTGTTCCCCCATGGTAGCATCACACCTACTGTGTTCCCCCCATGGTAGCATCACACCTACTGTGTTCCCCCCATGGTAGCATCATACCTACTGTGTTTCCCCCATGGTAGCACTACACCTACTGTGTTCCCCCCATGGTAGCATCACACCTACTGTGTTTCCCCCATGGTAGCATCACATCTACTGTGTTCCCCCCATGGTAGCATCACATCTGTGTTCCCCCCATGGTAGCACCACATCTACTGTGTCCCCCCATAGTAGCACTACACCTACTGTGTCTTCTACTGTTGTTACTGATACTGTATTACTTATAATATCACTATCACAAGCGCTGTTTCAGCCACGAATACCACCTCCAATACTTTCTACTACAATCACCAGTATCACTGCTGCTACTTCTACTGCTGCTACTTTTACTGCCACTACTTCTACTGCTGCTACTTCTACCACCACTACTTCTACCACCACTACTTCTACCACCACTACTTCTACCACCACTACTCTACCACCACTACTTCTACCACCACTACTTCTACCACCACTACTTCTACCACCACTACTTCTACCACCACTACTCTACCACCACTACTCTACCACCACTACTCTACCACCACTACTTCTACCACCACTACTTCTACCACCACTACTCTACCACCACTACTCTACCACCACTACTCTACCACCACTACTTCTACTGCTGCTACTTTTCATGTTAATTTTGATTAAGTTCCACTAATAATTTTAACAAGAATTCCTGAAGAATAGCTAAGTTATTATAGATAAATAATATATCAGTGAAGGCGATGATGGATGAAGAGGAGGATGAGAGGGAGAAGGATGAGGTGGAGGATGAGAGGGAGAAGGATGAGGTGGAGGATGAGAGGGAGAAGGATGAGGTGGAGGATGAGGAGGAAGCGGAGAAGAAGTATATGTATTAACAACTCAAAAAAACACTATAGAAGCCAGGGGCCAGATTCACGAAGCAGTTACACCAGCATTTACGAACCTGAACATCTTTTCTCAATCTGTGGCGGCTTTGTTTACAATTATTAAACAGTTAATGAGCTCCGAAGCACCAGGAGGCTGTTTATAACAATAACAACAGTTGATTGGCAAGTTTTCATGCTTGTAAACTGTTTAATAAATGTAAACAAAGCCGTCAAAGATTGTGGAATGCTGTACACGTTCGTAAGTGCTTGCGTAACTGCTTCGTGAATCTGGCACCTGGACCCTGGCTGGGAGCGCTGCTGGTCCGAGGGCATCAGGATACAGTAGAGACCTGGGATTAGCCTGGGATTCAGGCTAATCCCAGCGCCCAGAGCGTTATCCAGGCTGAACATCAATAAACATCAGTAAGTCGCCCAGACGCAGCGCCTGTAATGCTGACTATTACAAGAAATAGTGTTCATATCAGTCAATATAAGATATATTGACAGCTATGAACACCTTTGTGGTAGTGGCTGGTTATTGATCCCTGAATGTTTCACGACCTTTATATTTTGGATTCTCTGACTCACAGTGGTACATGACAGTAAGTTGGCTCTGTAATGTAAGTTTCATTATATTACATTTGCTTGGGTTAAACTCTAACAATCATTTGTTCGACTATTCCTTCACTTTGTCTAGGTCTTCTTGAAGCCTCAAGCTGTCCTCCTCTGTCTTAATCATTCTCATAATTTTGGCATCGTCAGCAAACATTGAGAGGAATGAGTCTATACCCTCTGGGAGATCATTTACGTATATCAGAAACAGGAGAGGTCTCAGTACAGAGCCCTGTGGGACTCCACTGGCGACTTCACGTCACTCTGAGGTCTCACCCCTCACCGTAACTCTCTGCTTCCTATTGCTTAGGTACTCCTTTATCTACTGGAGCGCCCTCCCAGTTACTCCTGCCTGTTTCTCCAGCTTATGCATCAACCTTTTATGGGGTACTGTGTCAAAGGCTTTCCGACAGTCCCAAAAAAATGCAGTCCGCCCAGCCCTCTCTTTCTTCCTTAATCTTCGTCACCTGATCGTAGAATTCTATCAAGCCTGTAAGGCAAGATTTACCCTCCCTGAACCCATATTGATGGGTTGTCACGAAGTCCCTTCTCTCCAGATGTTTTTCTAGGTTTTTTCTCTCGATCTTCTCCATCACCTTGCATGGTATACAAGTCAAGGACACTGGCCTGTAGTTCAGTGTCTCTTGTCTGTCACCCTTCTTGTATATTGGGACTACATTAGCCGTTTTCCATATTTCTGGTAGGTCTCCCGTCTCCAGTGACCTACTATACACTATGGAGAGTGGCAAGCAAAGTACTCCTGTACATTCTTTCAGTACCCATGGTGAGAGCCCGTCTGAACCAACAGCCTTTCTCACATCCAGATCCAGCAGGTGTCTCTTGATCTCATCTCTTGGAATTTCGAACCCTTCCAAGGCCGCTTGGTTTACTACCACCTCTCCTAGTGCAGTGACCTCACCTTGTTCTATTGTGAAGACCTCCTGGAACCTCTTGTTGAGTTCTTCACACACCTCTTTGTCGTTCTCTGTACACCTGTCCTCGCCTGTTCTAAGTTTCATTTCCTGTTCTTTCCTGTTTTCCTCCTGATGTGACTGTGGAGTAGCTTTGGATCGGTCTTGGCATTGCTTGCTATATCATTTTCATAATTTTTCTCTGCTTCCTTTCTCACACTAACATACTCATTCCTGGTTCTCTGGTATCATTCTCTCTGCTTTCTGGTGTTCTGTTATTTCGGAAGTTCCTCCATGCCCTGTGTGTGTATTCACCTAGTTGTGCTTGCGAGAATTGAGCTCTGGCTCTTTGGTCCCGCCTCTCAATCGTTAATCAACAGGTGTACAGGTTACTGAGCCTACTGGGCTCTATCATATCTACACTTGAAACTGTGTATGGAGTCAGCCTCCACCACAACACTTCCTAATGCATTCCATTTGTCAACCACTCTGACACTAAATAAGTTCTTTCTAATATCTCTGTGGCTCATTTGGGCACTCAGTTTCCACCTGTGTCCCCTAGTGCGTGTGCCCTTTGTGTTAAACAGCCTGTCTTTATCAACCCTGTCAATTCCCTTTAGGATCTTGAATGTGGTGATCATGTCCCCCCTAACTCTTCTGTCTTCCAACGAAGTTAGGTTTAATTCCCGTAGTCTTTCCTCGTAGCTCATACTTCTCAGCTCGGGTACTAGTCTGGTGGCAAACCTTTGAACCTTTTCCATTTTAGTCTTATGCTTGACTAGATATGGACTCCATGCTGGTGCCGCATACTCCAGGATTGGTCTGACATATGTGGTATATAATGTTCTGAAAGATTCCTTACACAAGTTTCTAAAGGCCGTTCTTATGTTAGCCAGCCTGGCATATGCCGCTGTGTAGTGGAGGTGACCCACACACTACACTCTGCCATAGTCACTATGTATGGTCGAGGGTGGGCACAGCGTGAGTCCGTGAGGTGTACGTGCCTCATGAACAGTTGCCAGATGTGATGGGTGTACATCCGGCAACTTTGGAGATTGCCTGGCCGGTCGGGCGCCATGCCAGCTTTGCCTAAAGCTGGTGCCATATGATGGCCCCCCACACACTGAGGACCTCTGATGGCCCCCCACACACTGAGGACCTCTGATGGCCCCCCACACACTGAGGACCTCTGATGGCCCCCCACACACTGAGGACCTCTTCATCCACACAATTACCAGAACACAGCAGTACAACTAGACACTGGTAGTCTGGTAGTCATACTACCAGACAATACTGCATGTATCGCTCAGCACTCTCCTACCACCGCCTGAGATCTGATGGCGTCTGATTGTCTGAGTCCTGATTGTCTCATTGAAGCCACCTCCTCTATCCCCCAATCTTGATGATAGGTTACCTGTACTGCCACACAGCGTGGCATCAGAGGCTGGTGGATCCTGCAAACACAGTCACTGGTCACATGTACTTCTTCACAAAGTAACACAGGTGACTGCCACCTCCTCCAGCACACACGACTCTGCTCATCACCTTCATGACTCTTAATTCCATTTTAAGCTAATAAATCCAAGGGGAAAATTATTTGTTTATTTGACTCTAACAGCAAGATGTGGAGGGGAGTTACAGCAAGATGTGGAGGGGAGTTACAGCAAGATGTGGAGGGGAGTTACAGCAAGATGTGGAGGGGAGTTACAGCAAGATGTGGAGGGGAGTTACAGCAAGATGTGGAGGGGAGTTACAGCAAGATGTGGAGGGGAGTTACAGCAAGATGTGGAGGGGAGTTACAGCAAGATGTGGAGGGGAGTTACAGCAAGATGTGGAGGGGAGTTACAGCAAGATGTGGAGGGAAGTTACAGCAAGATGTGGAGGGGAGTTACAGCAAGATGTGGAGGGGAGTTACAGCAAGATGTGGAGGGGAGTTACAGCAAGATGTGGAGAGGGGAGTTACAGCAAGATGTGGAGGGGAGTTACAGCAAGATGTGGAGGGGAGTTACAGCAAGATGTGGAGGGGAGTTACAGCAAGATGTGGAGGGGAGTTACAGCAAGATGTGGAGGGGAGTTACAGCAAGATGTGGAGGGGAGTTACAGCAAGATGTGGAGGGGAGTTACAGCAAGATGTGGAGGGAAGTTACAGCAAGATGTGGAGGGGAGTTACAGCAAGATGTGGAGGGGAGTTACAGCAAGATGTGGAGGGGAGTTACAGCAAGATGTGGAGAGGGGAGTTACAGCAAGATGTGGAGGGGAGTTACAGCAAGATGTGGAGGGGAGTTACAGCAAGATGTGGAGGGGAGTTACAGCAAGATGTGGAGGGGAGTTACAGCAAGATGTGGAGGGAAGTTACAGCAAGATGTGGAGGGAAGTTACAGCAAGATGTGGAGGGAAGTTACAGCAAGATGTGGAGGGGAGTTACAGCAAGATGTGGAGGGAAGTTACAGCAAGATGTGGAGGGGAGTTACAGCAAGATGTGGAGGGAAGTTACAGCAATATGTGGAGGGAAGTTACAGCAAGATGTGGAGGGGAGTTACAGCAAGATGTGGAGAGGGGAGTTACAGCAAGATGTGGAGAGGGGAGTTACAGCAAGATGTGGAGGGAAGTTACAGCAAGATGTGGAGGGGAGTTACAGCAAGATGTGGAGAGGGGAGTTACAGCAAGATGTGGAGGGAAGTTACAGCAAGATGTGGAGGGAAGTTACAGCAAGATGTGGAGGGGAGTTACAGCAAGATGTGGAGGGAAGTTACAGCAAGATGTGGAGGGGAGTTACAGCAAGATGTGGAGGGAAGTTACAGCAAGATGTGGAGGGAAGTTACAGCAAGATGTGGAGGGGAGTTACAGCAAGATGTGGAGGGAAGTTACAGCAAGATGTGGAGGGGAGTTACAGCAAGATGTGGAGGGAAGTTACAGCAAGATGTGGAGGGAAGTTACAGCAAGATGTGGAGGGGAGTTACAGCAAGATGTGGAGGGGAGTTACAGCAAGATGTGGAGGGAAGTTACAGCAAGATGTGGAGGGGAGTTACAGCAAGATGTGGATAGAAGTTACAGCAAGATGTGGAGGGAAGTTACAGCAAGATGTGGAGGGGAGTTACAGCAAGATGTGGAGGGGAGTTACAGCAAGATGTGGAGGGGAGTTACAGCAAGATGTGGAGGGAACTTACAGCAAGATGTGGAGGGGAGTTACAGCAAGATGTGGAGGGGAGTTACAGCAAGATGTGGAGGGAACTTACAGCAAGATGTGGAGGGGAGTTACAGCAAGATGTGGAGGGGAGTTACAGCAAGATGTGGAGGGGAGTTACAGCAAGATGTGGAGGGAAGTTACAGCATGATGGAGAGGGAAGTTACAGCAAGATGTGGAGGGGAGTTACAGCAAGATGTGGAGGGAACTTACAGCAAGATGTGGAGGGGAGTTACAGCATGATGTGGAGAGGGAAGTTACAGCAAGATGGAGAGGGAAGTTACAGCATGATGGAGAGGGAAGTTACAGCAAGATGTGGAGAGGGAAGTTACAGCAAGATGTGGAGGGGAGTTACAGCATGATGTGGAGAGGGAAGTTACAGCAAGATGGAGAGGGAAGTTACAGCATGATGTGGAGGGGGAAGTCCAACACTGTCGGCTCCTGTCTCTGCTTTCTAATTTTCTTTCAGTTCCTTCATTTTCTCTCTTGTAATGACTAACTTTCTCCTGTCTTATGTATTCCCCGACAGCTACCTTGTCCTTATCAGATGGTTTCGGTTAGTTTGACTAGTCATATATATGGGACTGTTCCCACTGGACTGTAATATAGTGAATACGGTTAAGTCTACCGCTTCCTCCGTCTTTCCGTTAACAACTTGGTACTTCCACTTGCATCTGAATATTTTATTTACTTTATCGGTAATTATTACTTCGCTAGTTATTGCTGCTGAACGTCTGCCGGTAGGTTCTAATTGGCTAGTTTCTCTTCTAATGACGATGCTATGGCCGTCTGCAGGATAGGAACGGGCTACACGACAGGTGGGTTCAGGCTACGGATGCTTGGGTTGGGAGGCAGGGCAGGAGTCAATCTCAATCTCTTCATCTTGTCTTCCTCTTCTCCTCTCTACGCTACACTCTCTTCATTTTCCCTACCTCTCTCCAACCCTCATTCTCTCTTCAACTTTCCTAAGTCTCCTCTTTAGCAAGATTCCATTTTCTCGAGTGAAATTCTCAAACGTGTTTTTCCTCTCCGCCTCTTCTTACCTCTGAAGGATTCTTCCTTTTTATTCTCGTGTCTTGCCAATCGTTACTCTCTCTCCGTCTCTCACCGCTCGTGTGGCTTTAGTGCCACTACCCAGGGGCTTCTGGTGCGTCTAGTGCCTCCCTTGATGCTACACAGTGCCATCCCATAGTGTCACTTGCCAGTGCCATCCCATAGTGTCACTTGCCAGTGCCATCCCATAGTGTCACTTGACAGTGCCACCCCATAGTGTCACTCCCAGTATACACTCTTACTCCTCAAATACATAAACGTGACCTGCACTTATGTCTCACATAAGTGTGGATGGGTGGGGTCAGGTCATGGGTGGGTGGGGTCAGGTCATGGGTGGGTGGTGTCAGGTCATGGGTGGGTGGGGTCAGGTCATGGGTGGGTGGGGTCAGGTCATGGGTGGGTGGGGTCAGGTCATGGGTGGGTGGGGTCAGGTCATGGGTGGGTGGTGTCAGGTCATGGGTGGGTGGGGTCAGGTCATGGGTGGGTGGGGTCAGGTCATGGGTGGGTGGTGTCAGGTCATGGGTGGGTGGGGTCAGGTCATGGGTGGGTGGTGTCAGGTCATGGTGGGTGGGGTCAGGCCATGGGTGGGTGGTGTCAGGTCATGGGTGGATGGTGTCAGGTCATGGGTGGGTGGGGTCAGGTCATGGGTGGGTGGGGTCAGGTCATGGGTGGGTGGTGTCAGGTCATGGGTGGATGGTGTCAGGTCATGGGTGGGTGGTATCAGGTCATGGGTGGGTGGTGTCAGGTCATGGTGGGTGGTGTCAGGTCATGGGTGGATGGTGTCAGGTCATGGGTGGATGGTGTCAGGTCATGGGTGGATGGTGTCAGGTCATGGGTGGATGGTGTCAGGTCATGGTGGGTGGTATCAGGTCATGGGTGGGTGGTGTCAGGTCATGGTGGGTGGTGTCAGGTCATAGGTGGATGGTGTCAGGTCATGGGTGGATGGTGTCAGGTCATGGGTGGATGGTGTCAGGTCATGGGTGAGTGGGGTCAGGTCATGGGTGGATGGTGTCAGGTCATGGTGGGTGGTGTCAGGTCATGGGTGGATGGTGTCAGGTCATGGGTGGGTGGTATCAGGTCATGGGTGGGTGGTGTCAGGTCATGGTGGGTGGTGTCAGGTCATGGGTGGATGGTGTCAGGTCATGGTGGGTGGTATCAGGTCATGGGTGGGTGGTGTCAGGTCATGGTGGGTGGTGTCAGGTCATGGGTGGATGGTGTCAGGTCATGGGTGGATGGTGTCAGGTCATGGGTGGATGGTATCAGGTCATGGGTGGGTGGTGTCAGGTCATGGTGGGTGGTGTCAGGTCATGGGTGGGTGGTGTCAGGTCATGGGTGGATGGTGTCAGGTCATGGGTGGGTGGTGTCAGGTCATGGTGGATGGTGTTAGGTCATGGGTGGATGGTGTCAGGTCATGGGTGGGTGGTGTCAGGTCATGGTGGATGGTGTTAGGTCATGGGTGGATGGTGTCAGGTCATGGGTGGATGGTGTCAGGTCATGGTGGATGGTGTTAGGTCATGGGTGGATGGTGTCAGGTCATGGGTGGGTGGTGTCAGGTCATGGTGGATGGTGTTAGGTCATGGGTGGATGGTGTCAGGTCATGGTGGGTGGTATCAGGTCATGGGTGGGTGGTGTCAGGTCATGGGTGGGTGGTGTCAGGTCATGGGTGGATGGTGTCAGGTCATGGGTGAGTGGGGTCAGGTCATGGGTGTGACCACAGAGCAGATTGGGTTACGACCCCACATATCACAACATTTTAGTGACACCAGACCAAAGAGTCAGACCAATCTCAGCAGTAAACAACTTACCTGTGTTGGACAGGTCCTAAAACCCCTGTCATTTACACTTACAGATGTTCATATACATGTAAATATCACCCCTTACATCTGACGGAACGTACACTAGACAGTGTACGTTCCTCCCTCCCACCGCCACCCACTGGGTGGGTGGTGTGAGGGTGTGGAGTACGGTGATGTCACTGTACTCTACCATGATGCCCAGTGAGAGTACCTACAGTGGCATGATGGCAGAGTACTCCATGATCACGACTCCACATCTACCCTCTCCGTCTTTAGCTACTTGTTTTAATGATAAT
Organism: Procambarus clarkii; assembly: GCF_040958095.1. Classification (NCBI taxonomy): domain Eukaryota; kingdom Metazoa; phylum Arthropoda; class Malacostraca; order Decapoda; family Cambaridae; genus Procambarus; species Procambarus clarkii. The sequence continues at coordinate 40,934,704 of NC_091165.1, read as the reverse complement.
TACCATATATTACCTTACATAATGATCAAATATTGTCATAAATAATTATCATATGTTACCTTAAGTAATTATCTTATAATACCTTAAATAATTATCTTATATTACCTTAAATAATTATCTTATATTACCTTAAATAATTATCTTATATTACCTTAAATCATTTTCAAATATTACCTTTAATAATGTTCATATATTACGTTAAATAATTATCATATATTACCATAAATAATTATCATATATTACCTTTTCCCTTATGATAAATAATAATCCAAAGGTAAAACAAATGACCTTATATATATGGTAATGAACTACTATATATCACCTGGAGCATATACATTGTTTCTTAAGCAGGGGAAACAATGGGTACCTATCCATTGCATTATTTCACTGGTGTTAAGTGTTCCTTTAATAACAGAATTGATCGTGTAATTAAATGTTGTCCTAACAACAAATTAGTAAATGAAGAAACTTCAATTATTTTATCAGGTCGTCTGCAAATGAAATCAGGTTTATTTAAGTTTATATAAGATATAAATGAATCCTGTCTTCTTGTATCTGAAAATATATTTAATGATTCATATCACTTCTTGAAGTGAATGGATTAAATGATTAGCATCATCATCTCTTATTAGTCTAATTGGAGAATCTATATTTAGCTGAGAGATTCTGCTCTCAATATTCTCCAAGTTCGGTTCCGTCGTCATTATCTCAGTCACGGCATTTCTCAGGCGTCTTAGAATTATTCTCATGGCTTCGTTTTGCAACTTCTGCAACTTTGTCAGTCTGCCTTTCCCAGGCACGGTGATGAGGGGGGTGCAGTGTGGTGTGAGAGGTTGTGGTGCTCCCACTCCCAATCCTCAGCATCTCCAGCCTCTTGAATCTCCCAATCACTCTCTCATCGTTATCCCAACTGGTGATATCCACCTGGTGCTACTTTGGCTATCTTCCCTATGTGTGGTGGGCTGGGTATTATATCCAATATAAGGGATGCTGTGGATTCCCTCTGATATATATATATATATATATATATATATATATATATATATATATATATATATATATATATATATATATATATATATATATATATATGTCGTACCTAGTAGCCAGAACGCACTTCTCAGCCTACTATGCAAGGCCCGATTTGCCTAATAAGCCAAATTTTCATGAATTAATTGTTTTTCGACTACCTAACCTACCTAACCTAACCTAACCTAACTTTTTCGGCTACCTAACCTAACCTAACCTATAAAGATAGGTTAGGTTAGGTAGGGTTGGTTAGGCTCGGTCATATATCTACGTTAATTTTAACTCCAATAAAAAAAATTGACCTCATACATAATGAAATGGGTAGCTTTATCATTTCATAAGAAAAAAAATAGAGAAAATGTATTAATTCAGGAAAACTTGGCTTATTAGGCAAATTGGGCCTTGCATAGTAGGCCGAAAAGTGCGTTCTGGCTACTAGGTGACACTGATCCAAGTATGCAGAATAACCACATATGAAAAATAGAAACTGCTTAACGCGTTTTCGGCTAATTCGCCTTCATCAGAGCAAAGTAGAATTATATATTCTGATTCTACTTTGCTCTGATGAATCTGATGATATCTTTGCTCTGATGATATGAGTAGAATCTTTGTCATATCTGATGATATGAGTATGAATCTTTGCTCTGATGATATGAGTAGAATCCATATAAGGATTCTACTTTGCTCTGATGAAGGCGAATTAGCCGAAAACGCGTTAAGCAGTTTCTATTTTTCATATGTGGTTATTCTGCATATATATATATATATATATATATATATATATATATATATATATATATATATATATATATATATATATATATATATATATATATATATATGCGAACAAGCCTGAATGGTCCCCAGGACTATATGCGAATGAAAACTCACACCCCAGAAGTGACTCGAACCCATACTCCCAGAAGCAACGCAACTGGTAACTACAGGGCGCCTTAATCCGCTTGACCATCACGGCCGTCAAAAGGAAGTGATAGCCGAGGCTATTTGAGCCACTTCCCCGACGGCAACTCGGATGGTAATCTTGGGCATAGCATTTCACCAAATCACCTCATTCTTTGGGGCACACGTGAGGAACACAAATGCGAACAAGCCTGAATGGTCCCCAGGACTATATGCGAATGAAAACTCACACCCCAGAAGTGACTCGAACCCATACTCCCAGAAGCAACGCAACTGGTAACTACAGGGCGCCTTAATCCGCTTGACCATCCTCACGTGTTCACGTGTTCCTCACGTGTGCCCCAAAGAATGAGGTGATTTGGTGAAATGCTATGCCCAAGATTACCATCCGAGTTGCCGTCGGGGAAGTGGCTCAAATAGCCTCGGCTATCACTTCCTTTTGACGGCCGTGATGGTCAAGCGGATTAAGGCGCCCTGTAGTTACCAGTTGCGTTGCTTCTGGGAGTATGGGTTCGAGTCACTTCTGGGGTGTGAGTTTTCATTCGCATATAGTCCTGGGGACCATTCAGGCTTGTTCGCATTTGTGTTCCTCACGTGTGCCCCAAAGAATGAGGTGATTTGGTGAAATGCTATGCCCAAGATTACCATCCGAGTTGCCGTCGGGGAAGTGGCTCAAATAGCCTCGGCTATCACTTCCTTTTGACGGCCGTGATGGTCAAGCGGATTAAGGCGCCCTGTAGTTACCAGTTGCGTTGCTTCTGGGAGTATGGGTTCGAGTCACTTCTGGGGTGTGAGTTTTCATTCATATATATATATATATATATATATATATATATATATATATATATATATATATATAATTTGGACAATATTGGCTTTACCAACACGGTTTTCTCCCTTATAATAAAAAAAAGGCATTTTTCATGTTTAAATATTAAATTTAAGCACTTTTCAGTAAAATGCATAAAAAAAATTGAAAATGTTGTGTGGTAGCTGGATCAACATTATTGCAACATCACGATACGCTCAGATCACATTATATTATTTTATGATTTACCATATATTGGCTCTTTTAACATTACTATTTTCAACAAATACTCTTTCCATATTTAAATATTTAATTTACGTATTCTTCAATAAAATTGAATAATATGAATTGGAAATGATTCGTGGCTTTCCTAGTGTGAAAGGAACTCGCATATCAGTTGACGGTTGAGAGGCAGGACCCCAGAGTCGAAGCTCAACCTAATGGTCAAGAGAAAGATCAGACCATTAACAGGATCATAAAAGAGGTCAAGACACTACTAAGGGAGTGTTAGAGACTACAGGTCACTGGAGTATTGAGAGAGGTCACTACCTAACCTCTTTCATTGGGTCATAGGAGCAGTCTGGTCAATACTAGGGGTCGTGAGAGAGATTAGGTCACTACTGGAGGATATGAGAGATGTAAGGTCACTACTGGAGGATATGAGAGATGTAAGGTCACTACTGGAGGATATGAGAGATGTAAGGTCACTACTGGAGGATATGAGAGATGTAAGGTCACTACTGGAGAATATGAGAGATGTAAGGTCACTACTGGAGGATATGAGAGATGTAAGGTCACTACTGGAGGATATGAGAGATGTAAGGTCACTACTGGAGGATATGAGAGATGTAAGGTCACTACTGGAGGATATGAGAGATGTAAGGTCACTACTGGAGGATATGAGAGATGTAAGGTCACTACTGGAGGATATGAGAGATGTAAGGTCACTACTGGAGGATATGAGAGATGTAAGGTCACTACTGGAGGATATGAGAGATGTAAGGTCACTACTGGAGAATATGAGAGATGTAAGGTCACTACTGGAGGATATGAGAGATGTAAGGTCACTACTGGAGAATATGAGAGATGTAAGGTCACTACTGGAGAATATGAGAGATGTAAGGTCACTACTGGAGGATATGAGAGATGTAAGGTCACTACTGGAGGATATGAGAGATGTAAGGTCACTACTGGGGGATATGAGAGATGTAAGGTCACTACTGGGGGATATGAGAGATGTAAGGTCACTACTGGAGGATATGAGAGATGTAAGGTCACTACTGGAGGATATGAGAGATGTAAGGTCACTACTGGAGAATATGAGAGATGTAAGGTCACTACTGGAGAATATGAGAGATGTAAGGTCACTACTGGAGAATATGAGAGATGTAAGGTCACTACTGGAGAATATGAGAGATGTAAGGTCACTACTGGAGAATATGAGAGATGTAAGGTCACTACTGGAGGATATGAGAGATGTAAGGTCACTACTGGGGGATATGAGAGATGTAAGGTCACTACTGGAGGATATGAGAGATGTAAGGTCACTACTGGAGGATATGAGAGATGTAAGGTCACTACTGGGGGATATGAGAGATGTAAGGTCACTACTGGGGGATATGAGAGATGTAAGGTCACTACTGGAGGATATGAGAGATGTAAGGTCACTACTGGAGGATATGAGAGATGTAAGGTCACTACTGGGGGATATGAGAGATGTAAGGTCACTACTGGAGGATATGAGAGATGTAAGGTCACTACTGGGGGATATGAGAGATGTAAGGTCACTACTGGAGGCTATGAGAGATGTAAGGTCACTACTGGAGGCTATGAGAGATGTAAGGTCACTACTGGGGGATATGAGAGATGTAAGGTCACTACTGGAGGATATGAGAGATGTAAGGTCACTACTGGAGGATATGAGAGATGTAAGGTCACTACTGGAGGCTATGAGAGATGTTAGGTCACTACTGGAGGCTATGAGAGATGTAAGGTCACTACTGGAGGATATGAGAGATGTAAGGTCACTACTGGAGGCTATGAGAGATGTTAGGTCACTACTGGGGGATATGAGAGATGTAAGGTCACTACTGGGGGATATGAGAGATGTAAGGTCACTACTGGGGGATATGAGAGATGTAAGGTCACTACTGGGGGATATGAGAGATGTAAGGTCACTACTAGGAATCATGAGATTCATGAGAACAAGTTCATCATTCCTTCCCACGCTTTGTTCAGTTCCTCCATTTTCTTAATTTCCACTTTTAAGTGTAGCGAAGAATTATTTTCATGGTACGTCTATTCTCCTTTACTTTTACTACTGAGGCTTCTCTTCCTGCTATTCTAGTCCTTTCCCCTATTCCTCTTTCGCTACTCCTGTTTCCCTACTTCCCTCAAGTTCAAGTTCAAGTATGTTTATTGAGATAAGCAATAAATACATCTCAAAGGGATAGAGTAGCTTAGGCTATTTCTACCCCCCTCTTCTTCCCTCTTTCTCCTCCTCCTCCTCCTCCACATAAATTTTTAATAAGTTTCAATCATTTTCTTTTCTTTAAATAATAATATATATTTCTTACATATTACTAATAAGACTAATGTTACATATTATTAATCATATTAATAATTTCTTACATATTAATACATAAGACTTCATTACATATTACAATGTGTCTCAAGCCGCTATCAAGATATCCTTAAATATTATAGTTATTTTCTCCTCACTTAGAGTTGAGAAATGTACCACAATTCACCAATATTTCTCACCGTTCTCACTGGTGTTGGTCTGGGTGTGTCTCACTGGTGTTGGTCTGGGTGTGTCTCACTGGTGTTGGTCTGGGTGTGTCTCACTGGTGTTGGTCTGGGTGTGTCTCACTGGTGTTGGTCTGGGTGTGTCTCACTGGTGTTGGTCTGGGTGTGTCTCACTGGTGTTGGTCTGGGTGTGTCTCACTGGTGTTGGTCTGGGTGTGTCTCACTGGTGTTGGTCTGGGTGTGTCTCACTGGTGTTGGTCTGGGTGTGTCTCACTGGTGTTGGTCTGGGTGTGTCTCACTGGTGTTGGTCTGGGTGTGTCTCACTGGTGTTGGTCTGGGTGTGTCTCACTGGTGTTGGTCTGGGTGTGTCTCACTGGTGTTGGTCTGGGTGTGTCTCACTGGTGTTGGTCTGGGTGTGTCTCACTGGTGTTGGTCTGGGTGTGTCTCACTGGTGTTGGTCTGGGTGTGTCTCACTGGTGTTGGTCTGGGTGTGTCTCACTGGTGTTGGTCTGGGTGTGTCTCACTGGTGTTGGTCTGGGTGTGTCTCACTGGTGTTGGTCTGGGTGTGTCTCACTGGTGTTGGTCTGGGTGTGTCTCACTGGTGTTGGTCTGGGTGTGTCTCACTGGTGTTGGTCTGGGTGTGTCTCACTGGTGTTGGTCTGGGTGTGTCTCACTGGTGTTGGTCTGGGTGTGTCTCACTGGTGTTGGTCTGGGCGTGTCTCACTGGTGTTGGTCTGGGTGTGTCTCACTGGTGTTGGTCTGGGTGTGTCTCACTGGTGTTGGTCTGGGTGTTGTTGTTGTTGAGTTCTACAATTGTTGCAGTTTGTTGTTATTTTAGTCTCTAAAATAAATTGTTTATTGTAGATTCTCTATTTTTTTTTCATACAGTTGACGGTGGTTTTGTCAAAATGGAATTTTTTATTTTATTTGTTGATTTTTCTCGAATTCTTGTGCATTTAGGATAAAAAAA
>NC_091165.1:40913228-40923228 GCF_040958095.1 Procambarus clarkii | reverse complement strand
ATCTGTACACCAGTTGATTGACGGTTGAGAGGCGGGACCAAAGAGCCAGAGCTCAACCCCCGCAAGCACAATTAGGTGAGTACAATTAGGTGAGTACACACACATACACACACACACACACATACACACACACACACACACACACACACACACACACACACACACATACACACACACACACACATACACACACACACACACACACACACACACACACACACACACACACACTCACACACACACACACACACACACACACACACACACACACACACACACACACAGCCGACACCACAAAGGAGGCGGTGGTGTATAGTGCGACATTCGGGCCGAGAGTGTATTGGATTAGAGAGAGGGAAAGTTGTATGGAAGGGGATGAGGTAATAGGTATGGAAGAGGGAAGGACGGCAGGATAGGTAACAGGGGACAGGTATGGGAGAGAAGGGAAGGTATTTCCTATCCTAGAGAGGCAGGGGCTTCCACTAGTGGAAGTGTCGTGGTGGATGGTCTGTCATCAAAAAGATTCACCAATTATACAATATTATAAAACAGAAATGAAGGATAGTGAAGGTTGGTAGTACTAGTAGGCATCTATCAGTCTCAGGAGACTGTAGTTGGGCTCTGGTGGTCGGTGTGGAGTGGCCTCACCAGGGCGCAAAGCCAGGGTAGGTTGATATGGGGGAGAAGCTGTTACCCATGCAGCAGGTCCCCCCTCTCCACGGCGCCGAAAGTCTCCACTGGAAAGGTCGACGCCAATACGATTGGTTCCAGCGCCGTCACAGGAACTGTCAGAATAAGGGTGAATGCCACAACGAACTGCCCCGGGGCTCGAACTCTGGTAGGTGTTAAACTGTAGGGAAGGAGGTGAAGGGTAGGGAAGGTGGTGAAGGGTAGAGAAGGTGGTGAAGGGTAAGGAAGGTGGTGAAGGGTAGGGAAGGTGGTGAAGGGTAGGGAAGGTGGTGAAGGGTAGGGAAGGTGGTGAAGGGTAGGGAAGGTGGTGAAGGGTAGGGAAGGTGGTGAAGGGTAGGGAAGGTAGTGAAGGGTAGGGCAGGTGGTGAAGGGTAGGGCAGGTGGTGAAGGGTAGGGAAGGTGGTGAAGGGTAGGGAAGGTGGTGAAGGGTAGGGAAGGTGGTGAAGGGTAGGGAAGGTGGTGAAGGGTAGGGAAGGTGGTGAAGGGTAGGGCAGGTGGTGAAGGGTAGGGAAGGTGGTGAAGGGTAGGGAAGGTGGTGAAGGGTAGGGAAGGTAGTGAAGGGTAGGGCAGGTGGTGAAGGGTAGGGAAGGTGGTGAAGGGTAGGGAAGGTGGTGAAGGGTAGGGAACGTGGTGAAGGGTAGGGAAGGTGGTGAAGGGTAGGGAAGGTAGTGAAGGGTAGGGCAGGTGGTGAAGGGTAGGGCAGGTGGTGAAGGGTAGGGAAGGTGGTGAAGGGTAGGGAAGGTGATGAAGGGTAGGGAAGGTAGTGAAGGGTAGGGCAGGTGGTGAAGGGTAGGGAAGGTGATGAAGGGTAGGGAAGGTAGTGAAGGGTAAGAGAGGTAAACAAGTAAACAGGGAGATAATGAGAGCGTGTAGTGAAGATCTCATCATTGATGAAGGTCCTGTGTAGTGTAGATGTGTCCTCAGAGACCCTTTCACCACCTTCTGGGAGAGAGAGAGAGAGAGAGAGAGAGAGAGAGAGAGAGAGAGAGAGAGAGAGAGAGAGAGAGAGGGTGAGAGAGAGAGGGAGAGGGAGAGAGAGAGAGAGAGAGAGAGAGAGAGAGAGAGAGAGAGAGAGCAGCGACGACCGCCTATCTGGTCGTTTAAGCGAGTAATTACACGCTTACCGACTCGCCCGTATTCCCCAATCAGTCTCAACCACCCAATCTGCCGCCGGCCACAAGAACGCCTTCGTCCCTGGTAATGTATTATGTATTCTCAATTGGTATTTGATCACCTTTAAATAATGTATTAGAAGTGCATGAACAAAGAGGCCAGGGACAGGTTAGGTGATAACATTCTTGTATGTAATATTTTGTATTTGTAATGAGTTGGTCATGCATTTATAGTGGTGCTGCATGAGGGGTACTGTTGCATAATATTGGTGCTGCATGAGGAGTACTGTTGCATAATATTGGTGCTGCATGAGGGGTACTGTTGCATAATATTGGTGCTGCATGAGGGGTACTGTTGCATAATATGGGTCGTACATGAGGTAACACAGTATAATATGGGTCATACATGAGGTAACACCCTATAATATGGGTCATACATGAGGTAATTCAGTATAATATGGGTCGTACATGAGGTGACACTGTATAATATGGGTCGTACATGAGATAACACTGTATAATATTGGTCATACATGAGGTAACACAGTATAATATGGGTCATACATGAGGTAACACAGTATAATATGGGTCGTACATGAGGTAACACTGTATAATATGGGTCGTACATGAGGTAACACTGTATAATATGGGTCATACATGAGGTAACACCCTATAATATGGGTCATACATGAGGTAACACCCTATAATATGGGTCATACATGAGGTAACACTGTATAATATGGGTCATACATGAGGTAACACCCTATAATATGGGTCATACATGAGATAACACTGTATAATATGGGTCATACATGAGATAACACTGTATAATATGGGTCATACATGAGATAACACTGTATAATATGGGTCATACATGAGGTAACACCCTATAATATGGGTCATACATGAGGTAACACCCTATAATATGGGTCATACATGAGATAACACTGTATAATATGGGTCATACATGAGGTAACACCCTATAATATGGGTAATACATGAGGTAACACCCTATAATATGGGTCATACATGAGATAACACTGTATAATATGGGTCATACATGAGATAACACTGTATAATATGGGTCATACATGAGATAACACTGTATAATATGGGTCATACATGAAGTAACAATGTATAATATGGGTCATACATGAAGTAACAATGTATAATATGGGTCATACATGAGGTAACACCCTATAATATGGGTCATACATGAGATAACACTGTATAATATGGGTCATACATGAGATAACACTGTATAATATGGGTCATACATGAAGTAACAATGTATAATATGGGTCATACATGAAGTAACAATGTATAATATGGGTCATACATGAGATAACACAGTATAATATGGGTCATACATGAGACAACACTGTATAATATGGGTCATACATGAAGTAACAATGTATAATATGGGTCATGCATGAGGTAACACAGTATAATATGGGTCATACATGAGGTAACACAGTATAATATTGGTCATACATGAGGTAACACAGTATAATATTGGTCATACATGAAGTAACACCCTATAATATGGGTCGTACATGAGGTAACACCGTTACCTCATGTATGGTTCCCCAAACGACAGGTCCTAACAACCACATATAAAGTAAATACTTAACGACCACATATAAAGTAAATACTTAACAAGCACATATAAAGTAAATACTTAACAAGCACATATAAAGTAAATACTTAACAAGCACATATAAAGTCAATAAACAACATAAGCCCTCACACCCCAGAGCCACAAACAGCAGTTTAAACATATTAACCAAACCCAAAAAATGGAAAAAAATACCTTACGATATACTTTCTCAAGTGATTTCCTCTCGGGGTTAATTTCCTCGCTAATTTGCCACAATTTCCCGCCTCTTGCCACAAAAGTTTTCATAACCGGAATATTCCTCATACTTTTTTTGCCTAAAAAGTAATAGGGAAGACGACCTATTCCCGCACGCTCAATAGCGAACATTTTCGCTAATCCGGATTCATATTCCTCGAACTGGCGACCCGCAAAATATTATCTAACTTGCGTTTGGAGTGCTGCCATAACGGCCATCAAAACCGCGATACTTCGAAACCTACTTCGCTTATCCGTAATCGGAAACATTCGCGACATTATCGGAATATTTTTTTTATCCGGCCGCTCACATCACCGGCTGTTAATTTCCAGGTTAATTATCTCATCCGAAATTTGGCGGCTTGGTATATATGTGGAAGACAGGTGTGGAGGGTAGCCAAGGTGAGGGAGACAGGTGTGGAGGGCAGCCAAGGTGAGGGAGACAGGTGTGGAGGGCAGCCAGGGTACGGGAGACAGGTGTGGAGGGCAGCCAGGGTGCGGGAGACAGGTGTGGAGGGTAGCCAGGGTTTGGGAGACAGGTGTGGAGGGCAGCCAGGGTGAGGGAGACAGGTGTGGAGGGCAGCCAGGGTGAGGGAGACAGGTGTGGAGGGCAGCCAGGGTGCGGCAGACAGGTGTGGAGGGCAGTCAGGGTGCGGGAGACAGGTGTGGAGGGCAGCCAGGGTGCGGGAGACAGGTGTGGAGGGCAGCCAGGGTGAGGGAGACAGGTGTGGAGGGCAGCCAGGGTGAGGGGAGACAGGTGTGAAGGGCAGCCAGGGTGCGGGAGACAGGTGTGGAGGGCAGCCAGGGTGAGGGAGACAGGTGTGGAGGGCAGCCAGGGTGAGGGAGACAGGTGTGGAGGGCAGCCAGGGTGAGGGAGACAGGTGTGGAGGGCAGCCAGGGTGAGGGAGACAGGTGTGGAGGGCAGCCAGGGTGCGGGAGACAGGTGTGGAGGGCAGCCAAGGTGCGGGGGACAGGTGTGGTTGGCAGCCAGGGTGAGGGAGACAGGTGTGGAGGGCAGCCAGGGGGAGGGAGACAGGTGTGGATGGCAGCCAGGGTGAGGGAGACAGGTGTGGAGGGCAGCCAGGGTGAGGGAGACAGGTGTGGAGGGCAGCCAGGGTGAGGGAGACAGGTGTGGAGGGCAGCCAGGGTGAGGGAGACAGGTGTGGAGGGCAGCCAGGGTGAGGGAGACAGGTGTGGAGGGCAGCCAGGGTGAGGGAGACAGGTGTGGAGGGCAGCCAGGGTGAGGGAGACAGGTGTGGATGGCAGCCAAGGTGCGGGGGACAGGTGTGGAGGGCAGCCAGGGTGAGGGAGACAGGTGTGGAGGGCAGCCAGGGTGAGGGAGACAGGTGTGGAGGGCAGCCAGGGTGAGGGAGACAGGTGTGGAGGGCAGCCAGGGTGAGGGAGACAGGTGTGGAGGGCAGCCAGGGTGAGGGAGACAGGTGTGGATGGCAGCCAGGTGTGGGAAGTAATGAGGAGAGCCACACCAGGTTTCCATAGCCAGGTGTAGCACCAGGGTTGGTGGCTCAGGTAACACACCTGGTCTCTCGGGGGACCATTCAACAGGTAATACCATGAACCACTTCAACAACGGACTCATTAATGGCTCCGTTGTTGATAAGGTGGCAGCCATTGATGATAATGAGATAACATGGAGAACATTTCCAAAGGCTCTCACTCGGTACCTGTGTGCCATAGTGTGTGTGTGTGGTTGGCACCCATGTGGGATGTGAGGTGTAACTGCAACTCTGATGCAGTGTCACTCATTCCTCACACCTGCGGTGCTCCTCTGGGATCGTGCTAGGAAATGCCGACTGCTACAGAGGTCGTTAATTATCTTTCTTCACGGATTATAGATAGCGGATTATATATGAGGCAGTGAAAACCTAGGTGATGATACTAAATTATTTAGTAATGTGTGTACCTGCCATATAGGTATAGGTGACAGACACAACACACACTGTACTGCTACACCCACTCTCATCCCCCACCACTGCTCCGGAAGATGGGAGTAGAGAAGTGGTGGTGAGAGGTGAGGACACAGGAGGAGGGGACACAGGAGGAGACACAGGAGGAGAAGACACAGGAGGAGGGGACACAGGAGGGGACACAGGAGGAGGGGACACAGGAGGAGGGGACACAGGAGGAGGGGACACAGGAGGGGACACGGGAGGAGGGGACACAGGAGGAGGGGACACAGGAGGAGGGGACACAGGAGGGGACACAGGAGGAGGGGACACAGGAGGAGGGGACACAGCAGGAGAGGACACAGGAGGAGGGGACACAGGAGGAGGGGACACAGGAGGAGGGGACACAGGAGGGGACACAGGAGGAGACACAGGAGGAGAGGACACAGGAGGAGGGGACACAGGAGGGGACACAGGAGGAGGGGACACAGGAGGAGAGGACACAGGAGGAGAGGACACAGGAGGGGACACAGGAGGAGGGGACACAGGAGGAGAGGACACAGGAGGAGGGGACACAGGAGGAGGGGACACAGGAGGAGGGGACACAGGAGGGGACACAGGAGGAGGGGACACAGGAGGAGGGGACACAGGAGGGGACACAGGAGGAGGGGACACAGGAGGAGGGGACACAGGAGGAGGGGACACAGGAGGAGGAGACACAGGAGGAGGGGACACAGGAGGGGACACAGGAGGAGAGGACACAGGAGGAGGGGACACAGGAGGAGGGGACACAGGAGGAGGGGACACAGGAGGAGGGGACACAGGAGGGGACACAGGAGGAGGGGACACAGGAGGAGGGGACACAGGAGGGGACACAGGAGGAGGGGACACAGGAGGAGGTGACACAGGAGGAGGGGACACAGGAGGAGGGGACACAGGAGGGGACACAGGAGGAGAGGACACAGGAGGAGAGGACACAGGAGGGGACACAGGAGGAGGGGACACAGGAGGAGAGGACACAGGAGGGGACACAGGAGGAGGGGACACAGGAGGAGGGGACACAGGAGGGGACACAGGAGGGGACACAGGAGGAGAGGACACAGGAGGAGAGGACACAGGAGGGGACACAGGAGGAGGGGACACAGGAGGAGAGGACACAGGAGGGGACACAGGAGGAGGGGACACAGGTGGAGAGGACACAGGTGGAGAGGACACAGGAGGAGGGGACACAGGAGGAGAGGACACAGGAGGAGAGGACACAGGAGGGGACACAGGAGGAGGGGACACAGGAGGAGAGGACACAGGAGGGGACACAGGAGGAGGGGACACAGGAGGAGGGGACACAGGAGGAGGGGACACAGGAGGAGGGGACACAGGAGGAGAGGACACAGCAGGAGGGGACACAGGAGGAGAGGACACAGGAGGAGATGACACAGGAGGAGAGGACACAGGAGGAGAGGACACAGGAGGGGACACAGGAGGAGGGGACACAGGAGGAGAGGACACAGGAGGGGACACAGGAGGAGAGGACACAGGAGGGGACACAGCAGGAGAGGACACAGCAGGAGGGGACACAGCAGGAGGGGACATAGGAGGAGAGGACACAGGAGGAGATGACACAGGAGGAGAGGACACAGGAGGAGAGGACACAGGAGGGGACACAGGAGGAGGGGACACAGGAGGAGAGGACACAGGAGGGGACACAGGAGGAGAGGACACAGGAGGAGGGGACACAGGAGGAGAGGACACAGGAGGAGAGGACACAGGAGGAGAGGACACAGGTGGAGAGGACACAGGAGGAGAGGACACAGGAGGAGAGGACACAGCAAGAGGGGACACAGCAGGAGAGGACACAGGAGGGGACACAGGAGGGGACACAGGAGGAGGGGACACAGGAGGAGAGGACACAGCAGGAGGGGACACAGCAGGAGAGGACACAGGAGGAGAGGACACAGCAGGAGGTGACACAGCAGGAGAGGACACAGGAGGGGACACAGCAGGAGAGGACACAGCAGGAGGGGACACAGCAGGAGAGGACACAGGAGGAGAGGACACAGCAGGAGGGGACACAGCAGGAGAGGACACAGCAGGAGGGGACACAGCAGGAGAGGACACAGGAGGAGAGGACACAGCAGGAGGGGACACAGCAGGAGAGGACATAGGAGGAGAGGACACAGGAGGGGACACAGGAGGAGGGGACACAGGAGGAGAGGACACAGGAGGGGACACAGGAGGAGGGGACACAGGTGGAGAGGACACAGGTGGAGAGGACACAGGAGGAGGGGACACAGGAGGAGGGCACACAGGAGGAGAGGACACAGGAGGAGAGGACACAGGAGGAGAGGACACAGCAGGAGGGGACACAGCAGGAGAGGACACAGGAGGGGACACAGGAGGAGGGCACACAGGAGGAGGGCACACAGGAGGAGAGGACACAGGAGGAGAGGACACAGGAGGAGGGGACACAGGTGGAGAGGACACAGGTGGAGAGGACACAGGAGGAGAGGACACAGGAGGAGAGGACACAGCAGGAGGGGACACAGCAGGAGAGGACACAGGAGGGGACACAGGAGGAGGGCACACAGGAGGAGGGCACACAGGAGGAGAGGACACAGGTGGAGAGGACACAGGAGGAGAGGACACAGGAGGAGAGGACACAGCAGGAGGGGACACAGCAGGAGAGGACACAGGAGGGGACACAGGAGGAGGGCACACAGGAGGAGGGGACACAGGAGGAGAGGACACAGGTGGAGAGGACACAGGAGGAGAGGACACAGGAGGAGAGGACACAGCAGGAGGGGACACAGGTGGAGAGGACACAGGAGGGGACACAGGAGGAGGGCACACAGGAGGAGAGGACACAGGAGAAGAGGACACAGGAGGGGACACAGGAGGAGGGGACACAGGAGGAGAGGACACAGGAGGAGAGGACACAGGAGGAGAGGACACAAGAGGGGACACAGGTGGAGAGGACACAGGTGGAGAGGACACAGGAGGAGAGAACACAACAGGAGAGGACACAGGAGGAGAGGACACAGCAGGAGAGGACACAGCAGGAGAGGACACAGGAGGAGAGGACACAGCAGGAGAGGACACAGCATGAGGGGACACAGGAGGAGAGAACACAACAGGAGAGGACACAGGAGGAGAGGACACAGCAGGAGAGGACACAGCAGGAGAGGACACAGGAGGAGAGGACACAGCAGGAGAGGACACAGCAGGAGGGGACACAGCAGGAGAGGACACAGGAGGAGAGGACACAGGAGGAGAGGACACAGGAGGAGAGGACACAGCAGGAGGGAACACAGCAGGAGAGGACACAGGAGGAGGGGACACAGCAGGAGAGGACACAGCAGGAGAGGACACAGGAGGAGAGGACACAGCAGGAGAGGACACAGGAGGAGAGGACACAGGAGGAGAGGACACAGCAGGAGAGGACACAGCAGGAGAGGACACAGCAGGAGAGGACACAGCAGGAGGGGACACAGCAGGAGAGGACACAGGAGGAGAGGACACAGGAGGAGAGGACACAGCAGGAGAGGACACAGCAGGAGAGGACACAGCAGGAGGGGACACAACAGGAGAGGACACAGGACGAGAGGACACAGCAGGAGAGGACACAGGAGGAGAGGACACAGGAGGAGAGGACACAGGAGGAGAGGGCACAGGAGGAGAGGACACCGCAGGAGAGGACACAGCAGGAGAGGACACAGCAGGAGAGGACACAGCAGGAGAGGACACAGGAAGAGAGGACACAGCAGGAGGGGACACAGCAGGAGAGGACACAGGAGGAGAGGACACAGGAGGAGAGGACACAGCAGGAGAGGACACAACAGGAGAGGACACAGCAGGAGGGGACACAGCAGGAGAGGACACAGGAGGAGAGGACACAGGAGGAGAGGACACAGCAGGAGAGGACACAGCAGGAGAGGACACAGCAGGAGAGGACACAGGACGAGAGGACACAGCAGGAGAGGACACAGGAGGAGAGGACACAGGAGGAGAGGACACAGGAGGAGAGGACACAGCAGGAGAGGACACAGGAAGAGAGGACACAGCAGGAGAGGACACAGCAGGAGAGGACACAGGAGGAGAGGACACAGCAGGAGAGGACACAGGAAGAGAGGACACAGCAGGAGAGGACACAGCAGGAGAGGACACAGGAGGAGAGGACACAGCAGGAGAGGACACAGCAGGAGAGGACACAGCAGGAGAGGACACAGCAGGAGAGGACACAGGAAGAGAGGACACAGCAGGAGAGGACACAGGAAGAGAGGACACAGCAGGAGAGGACACAGGAAGAGAGGACACAGCAGGAGAGGACATAGGTGAGAGGTGACCCAGTACACATAATCACCACACACACTCTCACCAAACATAAACATTGGTTACAAGAACTAACATACACCTGGAGACAGTTGCAGATCAATACATCACGGTCA